>NW_009648717.1:2716787-2731122 GCF_000708025.1 Charadrius vociferus | reverse complement strand
AAAGCGTGGCGGGGGGGGGGAAGGTCTTAGAAAACCCATAGTTTTTCACTGAGATTTTTAAAGTTTAGGGACACAGTTCTGAAAACTGAATATTGGGTTTGCTTTGTTTTTAACTCAAATAACCTCAGCCAGTCCTACTCTTAATTAACTTGCTGATAAACAGATTGTTAAACTACTGACATGCACAAGACAGAATAATATAGTGTCATCAGAAAGAGAACAAAAACGCAACTGGAGAGAATTAACTGTACAGCTCCATCCTCCATGGCCACAGCAAAGCAGAGACACCTAAACCATCCACTTAATACGCAACAAGAAGCACAAAGGTGTAACCTCCTCTTGTAGGGACTGGGAATGAAATGCAAAGCTCCACACTCACAGTCAGGGTTCCAAGCCACCCATGCTAAAATTAGTTTTGGAGCAACTGGCAGTGCAAAACAGACAAGTCAATTCACAAACTAACAAAACCAACAACAAAATCCCCCTATATTTATTTAAAAAGACCCAACCAACCCAACCCTTCTAGAACTATTAAACTCAAGCAGTTTAGAGTATGCATCTCAACAACATGGAAAGTAGCTAACTGAATCCAGCTCTCAGACACTGGGCTCTGTTTAAGAATAGATTAATTCATGATTTATTTAAATTGATCTAAGTTCAGATTACCTCCGAGAGAGGTGGGTCTCCTCTTCTTCTGCTCACCTGTGTTTTCTCGTTGTTCCCTTGAAAAGGCTGCTCAGCAGTGTGACTCAGGACCTGAACTGGTTGAAATCTTTCTTTTTTCTTTAAGGCTTAAATTTCACTCAGATCAATTTCTCATGAATATTAGGATAAGGAAGGGACCTGAAAGAGGAAGACAGGAGGGATGAACTCTTCTTTTTAGAGACAAAAGAAATGTAGCGAGTCTTAAATCAATGGTGAAAGGGCACCCCACTTTGGATAAGTGTTTGTTGTAGGAAATATTAGGTGTTGTGCACCTCTCGGCCATATCCACAGCAATGGTGGAAAGTGCCCCTTGTTTCTCATTTGTAAAGTAAAAGCGTATTTATAAGAACTGATTGCTACTTGTTGGTCCTTCACACGCCCCACCCCCTCCTTTTTATTTGATTTTGGTTATAGGGGCCAGGCCTTCCCAGATGAACACAGGCACTCCTGGCACTGGGGTGTTCCCTCTGTTCCTCTGCGGAAGTGCCAGTGACTTGAGCACGTTCCTGTGAAGAAGGCTGGTTTCAGGGAGCTAGTATTTTCTTGACCGGTTGCCCCTGTGAGTGAGGAAGAATTACAAACTGTCTCTGCACAATTTGAATATGCTAGCAAAATGCTCATTCTAACTGGGAAAGAAGATGCTTTTCATCTTTTATCTTTCATTTTCATTGATGACATTCATGCCATAGTTCAGAAGACCACCCTTCAGCTTGTTCTTGGCTGAGACATAGTGCTTTTAATTTATAAATTATGTCGTCTTAGAAAAAGAAAAAAAACCACTCCCTTCTGCCAGTCATATTGTCCTTGTTTTTTAATTACCACCACCAAAGAGAAAAGTCTTTAATGCCTAGAAGAGATGTGCACATATTTTCTACCACAAAGAAATTCATCAATGTTTAGCACAATAGCATGTAATTAATAGTTGTACTTTAAAATTCAAACTAGACTCGTTGTAGTTGTTTGCCAAGAGGTATACGCTAGCACTGCCATACTGAATGTATTTTTCCTATTGTTTCTGTTTTTCAGTAGGTAGCGAGACTGTGAATACAAACCGATGCGGCATTACCGGAACAACCCGCTGCAGCAGTCCCTTCCACTACGAAGGCTCGCTTTACACAACAGGTACAGGTGAGAGACGCACGGAACAATTGTCTCAAGGCCCCGCGCCCTCTTCACTACACAACTGCAAGCCGCTTGCTTTTTTTTTTTTTTTTGCCTTTTTTGTGATCCTTTTTTCCTAAAAAAATTTAAAAAATAAAAAAATCGGCACATAAGGCTGCTTTACAACTGCACAGAACAAAGCTGAGGTGCTGCTGCCGGGTCTGCCCCTTATTTCCAAACAGCTGATTATTATCCTGGTAAAATGCTGGGATAAAATTTTCCAACTAAGCGCCCAGCATTCACCGGCAGAGAAATGAGGCTGGCTAAGTGAAAGGCGATGGGTAGGCATGCACAGCTCACGTGAAGCACTCCAAGACACAAGGCGTGGGGGTTTTGGCCAACACTAGTGTCCCCTGCTGCGTCCCTTTCCCCACTCCAGATCACTGTCCTATTGCAAGGGCAGCTGAGGGCCCATGAGCTTACCCCGACCAGTCTAAATCTTCCAGTGATACAAACTCTTCCTTTAATGGCAACGACCGGTGCCAAGATTCAGCTCAGCCTTGTCTCCCCCTCACTTCTGCCTGCCCGCTTGTTTCCACACGAGGGCTACACATCTCTACTCTCTTATTTTTGTCCATACAACTGTGTGTGGAAACAAAACAGCCGAAACTATCTGGGTTAAGGGCAGGGAAGGTTTTGATTTGCATTTAATCCAAAGGGTGGGACTCACTAAGAAGTCAGGCACGAGCAGGGATGACCGGGGCATGGGCAAACATTTTACTGTGCCACCTGGCAGAGGAGGAGCGGCACCTTCGAGCGGAGGCAGCAGCGGTGGTTTGGCAGGGCTGGCCTCAACTGCTGCAGGCACATCTGCCAGCTCTCGTCTGCCACTATGCTGACTTCCAAGCAAACGGCACTGGTAAGGTCTGCTGGAAATCAGGCCTCTTTTATAATCTACTTCACTGGCCATAATAATGCACAGAGAAAAGCTCTGAAGCGAGTTTTGTTGGCACTGGCTGGCAGTGATCCTCTCCCCAAGCTGTGCTTGTGTGTTTCGCCTTCTAACACCACCGTGGTGGCAAGCTGACCCACGCTGGAAGCTGGGAGGAGAATCCTTGTCTGCAAGTAACAGACACGGAGGGGAAAACAGCTTACTAAATGCGATACCATATCTGAGGAGTTCAGATGCAGCAAGTTCATTTTTCACGCTGCTGCATTCACAAAACCCCATCCACGCGTTTTTGCACCCTCGTGCCCGTTCACCCATCCAGTTGGGCTGTCCAGTTACTGAACAAAATTGGTCCTGTTTTACCTCAAGCCAGGACAGGAGATGAAGTGGAGGTTTGAGTCAGGAGCTTCCTAAAGCCTCTGCAGTGACACATCCCAGATATTGTGTAGGACTGGATTTTTCAGTACCGCTGCTTGCATGAACTGCTTTAGACCAGTATAACTTGTAAGAGACCAATGGCATGCGCCTGAAGTACCCTCTGCCAGGAGCTGCTGTTGGTCCTGCGGGGAAAGTGTGAAGTAGGTTTTGCTGCCTCTTTGGCAGAGCCGACTTGCTACCCTACACAGGTACAAATGAAGTTGGAGCAGCCTTCAAGCAACCAAGACCAAACCTAGGTTTAAGGATAACTATGGGTGGGGAATGCACAAATCCTTAGCGTAGCTAAGCCTAAAAACAAAACTTATTGTTATTTTGAGCATATTGTTAATTCATAAATCCAACTTCAGAAATATGGCTTTGATCTTTCTCTGTGTGTAGCTCGAAATCAAAAGGGGATCTCCAGCTGTTTACAAATCTGGCAGTTCAGGAAGCAGAAAAAATGGAATCACTTGGTTCTTACCCTGTCTTCTCCCACCTTCAGAGTGTTGCCTTACATTTGCTTGCAGCTTCTGCAGAGCAGGGGCATTATTTTCTTCCTCTGCAGTTGTACAGCACCAAAGAACCTCAGCTGCACACTGCAACCCAGGGGCAATTGCCGTACAAATAAGAACGTTACTGGTCCCAATGCACTGGCCGGTAGAAACAAAACCCTCAAAAACTTTTGTTGTCGTCCGACACTAAAAGATCCTGACTGCCCACAGAAGGTGGGTTCCCACTCCCTGCTAAGAGGTACTGCTCCTGTTCTCCAGAGCAGCCAGCCCTTGGCCACTGGTTTTCTTCAGAAATATGAGCCATCTAATGGTCAGTCTGCATCTCTTTTGCAGTTTGCAGTCAGGTGAAAAACTGAGGGTTCCGCAAAGAGATGGAGAGCGCAGAATGGAGAAACAGAGATGGAGAAAGTATTTTCAACAAACCCAGAAATTTCCACAGCAGTAGGAATATGACCAGGTAGATAAAAAAGACACTAGAAAACCACTTCCTTCAGGACCATTCCTCTCCTCCCTTTAACAGCATCCACTCAGGTGAGAGTCACAGACAGGACCACTAGGTGCAACTGTTCTTTGTAAATCCCCAAACCAAGTTAGACAATAAACTACTGAAAACAAGTAGTGCTTCGAATAATCTTTCACTCTTTCACTCAGTGAGGATTGTTTGCTTTTCCCATTCAGATCCAATTAGTTTTTCAAATAGGTGAGACAAGTTCCAAGCTATGGAGTTTGTAATCCTGAGCTTATTAGCCTGAAGAAACTGGTTTAAAGTAAAACAGTACTGGGGTTTTTATGCAAATTACTTACACCCTGATTGTCTGACTTTTTCATCTATGTAAAAAAGTGGAGAGATTGCTTGTTAATCTTAAATACTAGGAAATCTATCCAAAAGCACCTTGTCGAGCTGGTCAGAGCTGTCAGCTATCACTCTTGTTGAAGAACAATTCAGAAATTCCATAGAGACTAACAGGCTGCACACATATCTATAAATAAAAACTTCTATTTTGTTTGTGGTGAGCTAGAATTAGATACGCACCTACATACATCCAAGGCTATAAATAAAAATTAGTATCTTGTTCACGGAGTTGAGCTGGACTTAGATTTCCTAACTCTCTCTGTTTTTACAGATACACACATATTGTTAGTATATACCTAGCTATATCTAGGACACTGAGTTTTAAAGAAGATACCCAATGCTATGGCCCTCTACGCTCAGGTTAGGGTTGCCTGCAAGGAATTTCATCTCCCTGTGGTCCCTTTTTAAAGGGAAATAAGTAAGAAAGGAGGGAGGACACGAGAGTAGAGAAGGTTCTTGCCAAACCCAGATATGAAAGACACAATTCACCCCAAAACATTTGCCATAACAGACTTCCACCTAGAGTGAGAGGGAGGAATAACTATGACCAGTCCTGATGGATAAGACATTACTATAGCACAAGGTTCTGCTGAGTAGGACTGACCCAAACTGAGAAAAAAACATAAAGCCAAACTGTGCGTGGAGGTAAGTGCCAGAGGATGGGCGGACGGAGGCCTCCAAAAGGAGGCTTCAGCAGTCCTATGTCAGATGACTGAGATTGCAGAGGACACAGCAGGTGGTGGTAAAAAAGGTAGAGGAAAGGTATAATGCGATTCTTAGCTAGTATTAGCTATTCTCCCTAGTTAATCCCTAGCAGGGAACGTACATCCCTCTACTGTTCTGTACACTTGATGAATAGCAGTTACTCAGATTGTGCATGTCATTTCAATTTGCTTGATCAATGCAGCTCAAATTCCCACTGTAATCCCCAAACGGGCAAAAATCCTACACACAGGCCTTCAGCCGTGAGCCAATCTCAGCTACAAGAAAGATGTGAGCCACAGCTCCGGAACAGAGACTACCACAGGCTAATGTACACCTCGGCATACCATGTGCACATCTGCATAATAGATATTGGCAGACAATAGACAAATCTCAGAATGGACAGGCATAAATACGAGGAAATAGAACTCAGATAATAGATAGGCATAATTAGATAATAGGCACTAAAAGAGAATAGTTTTAATGGGAGAGAGGGGTAGGGGAAGATCAAGCATATTTTTTCTCCAAGCTGAACCTCTAGTGTCTCCTACATTTCTTCACATTAGTTATCAGCCATAAAGAAAAAAATTAAGTCTCTCACTTACAGTACAGGATACTGCTCCTGGGAGAGAAATGTTTGCTTTGGTGCCAGTTATTTTCTGTCTGTCTTAACAGCAAGAGGACAGAGTGAACCCTGCTCTCAAACATTGGGATTACAGAGTTTCAGAAGAGGTTTTGTGTAACTTTCGTTTTAAGCATTTTTCATTTATTCCTGCAGGACCTCTTCCTGAAAGATGCCTTCGTTCTCATGAGGACTGAACGATGCTTAGGTTTATCTTTAATCTCTCTATTTTATTTTATAGGAGACAAAATAAGTGTCAGCTTGTGCTGTGGCCAACAGGAGCCTCTAAGCCGTTAAGAGAGGGTTATGGCAGATATTGGCCTGTGGAAGTTGCAGGAACTCAACATCTGCAGAAATCCAACCCTTGGATTTTAAAGCATTGCGTTGTACAACTTTAAGTAGTCTTGAAAATGTTTCTCATGAGATTGGCCAGAGCTAGTGTGGCTTTTTAAGTTCATTCACACTATCTTACAACTAGCTTCAATAAAATATATTCATTCAGTTGAATTGCGTATTCACTCAGTTGTCATTTGCTTGCTAATAAACCACGCAGTATGGGGATTTTCACCAGCTCATGATCTGTAATTAAGTAAGTATGCAAAGTATTTGCCTCTAATCTTGTTAAACTGATAGCTTTGGCTCTGTTTATTCAGGACACTGCTTTTAGAAAAGTCCGTGAGGAAATCTGTCTTGTACATACAGCACCATGAAAGAGCAATACATTACCACAATCTGAACTATTGCTCATGTGTTGTGCATTCTGGAACATAGCACAGCCAAGCCAGAACTGCAGATGGTGTTTTACATGACAGCAGTCATGACTACTGGCCCTCGAGTCATTTGGGAAAAAAAATCAAAACCAAAACCAACCAAAAACCACAATCAATCCCTCAACATCTACCAGGATCAGGTCATACCGGAGGAGAAGAAAGAGAAAGAGCAGCATCACTGGTTTATAAACATCTGACTTACACCCTGATAGGTAATTATCCCACAGCTGACAGGGAAAATGTCAAACAAGCAGTTAAAGTAAATTAAATATAAAAATAAAGAATGACCTCAATCCAACCAACATGGGCGCCTCAGTGCATGGCATCATGCCATTTTCATATTAGAAGGTCTAGAGCAAAGAAATTATTTTGTCAGCTTTTAGGGCCCAAGTCACTCCTATAATTCCTTCTTTGTGCATTTGCAGCTACAGAGACTACGGTAGCTTTCAAACAGTTTGTTGTGCCGTGTGTTTGTCAGAACAGGTCTTTTTTTCTGATAAAGGCAAGCCAGAACCACATTTAGCGTGACTCTGTGACATCAAAACTAGGCCTTGAGCAAAATTCATAGACTGAATGAAGAGCATCTCCTTGATGAAACAGGCACCTTCACAGAATTACCCACATTCAAAGTTCCTGGCTCAGGACTGGCCGGAGCACATTCTGCTTTTGACTTGCTAAATATCTCAGGTTTGGAATTTTATCAAGCTCAAATTAATAATTGATTTGGGGAAGCGTTAGATTTCAGGCCACTGTATCCTGCGTGCTGGATATATCCAGACTGTCAGGTCCTCTGCTGCACTGCCGCATCCAAATCTAAAGCTGAGTCCCTGCAAGGACAACCGGGGCACACCCTTACTTGCACAGCTGAGGCAACACCCTGTATCCACGTTAAAAAGCCCAAAATGGGTACCTTTGTATCTACTTGCCAGAGATTTATGTAATTTATCTAAAGTAGCTGCTTAGAAAAAAGGACTCCATGTGAACGTGCAACACAGCATAGCACAGAAGACAGGTCTGTATCCCTCCGTGCCTCTGCCTGCCAACGCCCCGGAAGAAATCCCCTGGGTTAAACTTCACAGAATGCAAATGAGAAAGAATGGTGTTTCTAAGGAGTCCTTACGCCTGACACTTAGGAAAAATATCTACAATGCAAAGCATGTCATACTGCTAGTGGGAATTGCAGGAGGAGAGGGAACATTTTCTAAGACATCTGCAGGGAATACTTTACAAATTGAAGTGTGTTTTCTCTTAGGGGACTGTTTCATCGCTTCACTTGATTATCCACGATGTTTTAACGACCATGTTTTTAAAGGTTTTTCATAAGAATGAAATTTTGAATCAAGAGGCGATGAGATCCCGAAAGGGAAGAGTGTTTTACTTGGGTAGCCAACCATGACCTTGGGGGATTTCAAATGGAGTGGGGAAAATACAGAAGTCTATGCAAAAATTAAGCAGGCTGAAAAAAGAAACTGGGGGAAAAAAAAAGTCAATATAAATTGGTCCTTTGTTGAAATGCAAAGTGTTCCAAGGAACTTAAAGTAAGCAAAATAAAAAAGCAGAAAGGGGCATTAAAATAATTCCTTTAATACTCCTCTTCAGATCACACTGTCCATTGCTGCAGCACAACGCAGTGTAACTGGACTGAACCCACCAGAAACAGCTCCATTTCTCTGCAGCTACTACCCGCAAGTCAATTAAGTTAAGCCAAAACCGGAGGCCTGAAACCACTAACTTCCTGATCATGCTTTAAAACTCGTCATTGCCCCACGAGCACAGGTTTCCTAAAATCTCTTGATTTTGTTACGCTTGCTTGCAAAGGTGCAAGACCGGCATAATGCCAAGTAAACGTAGAGTAGTTCAAACTAGGAGGTTACTGATCGTTTAACATTTCCTTTCGTCCCTCCAGCTTTCTCACCGTAGCCGCTGAAAGCAGTTCTAACACAGACAAAGGTCCAGGCGTTACAGTCAGCGTGCTCTGCGGGTGTCCGTGAGGCCTGGCCAGCCACAGCCAAATCCCTGCTAACAGCCTCCCTCGCCCATTCACCCCATGAGTAGGAAGAGAAGTTGCGCTGCCTGGATGTATTAGCAGAAATACCAGACCACAGCTGGAAACGTGTTGTCCAAAAAAACCTGCATGTTGGGTGGATTACTCCTCACATTGCTTCCCAGTGTCTTTCAATGACAACTCAAGAGAAAACACCAAAAAACTGCAGTGTAATGTGGTTTCTTGTAATTAAGAGAGAAAAGGTTCAGGTTGTTTCACGAGATGGGTGGGAACCCGTCCAAACCAGCGAAACTGCAGGGCAGGAAGGTTCCTGAGAAGAGCTGCTTTCTCATCGCCCTGACGATGCAGTCCCCTGGCTACTGGCCAAAGGCACAGGTCCCCTTCTCCCAGGACCAGAAGTACCCCATTCCCTTATTGCCTCCTCTGCCTTTATCTCCCACTGGTGTTTCCTTACCCATCAGATCTGTTTAGGTAACGCAAGTTACCTAAACAACTAAAGTTATCTAAACGCAAGTGCTTCCTAACACTAATCCAGCTTTCCCGGTTTACTGAAAGCCCCATCGTGCCCCAGTGAAGGGCTGGAACGCCCGGCTGCTACGCTCTGCCTGCTGCCATCCTCAGTTGGAATGAAAATCAAACTGTTTCTGCTGACTCCCACTCCTAACCGCTTGTAGCAGACAGAATGAGAGCAAAAAAAGGGATTCCACTGAGCAGAGAAACCGGGAGGGCACAGGCGTGGGCAAAGCAGCCGCGGAACAGAAGGCAGCATTTGTTTTGACTGATGCAACCTGACAAAAGCCAAATAACGTGTCCGTTTGCACAGCTGCATATTGCTGTAGATGTGGCATGGACCACACAAATGGTATTACATGTAACAAATTGGTAATACATAAAGGCGGGTTTTTTTCCACTTTCACACATAAAAATTTAATACAGTTCTATTTCAAAGAGATTCACACCATCCTTTTAGGCAAACCCTTTTTTTAGAATTAAACATATGACAGGTTTTATTGTGCAAAGTAGCACGGGTTCACGTGGGACCAAGCCGTGAACAGTGACACCACCAGTTGGTCTACTTCAGAAAGCCTAGTTCATTGAAACCTGGGTTAGTAAACCACCAAACTTAAAGAAATGCCTGTCTGCAGCTGGTTTAGGTTCCCAGAAATGTGCACTGCATGGTCAGAGGAGGGACGCGTCGGGAGATCTAAGTAGCTCCAGTGTTAGCCTTCACTGCTTTTGTTCCCCTGAGAAATGCAAATCACCATCCGGTTACTTTTTTGACGAAGGAACGGTTAAAAACCAGGTGTAACTGGAAAGAAGACTTCAGTTTCACTGAAGAGACACAGAAAAAAAAAAAAAAAGGCAAAAAAAGCGCATAAACCTAGCTGCATGAAGCCATCTGGGATTCGCGTTACCTAGGGGCCTGAATTTGATTTGCACCGAACCAAATGGCGCTGGGGCAACAGTTAACTGGGGCGCAGGGGAACTGAGCTGCCCCTGCAAGAAGACTCTCAGTACCAAACACATCCAAGACTTGGTTCTTATAAGATCTAGGTCTTGCCACAAGGATTCAAATGCATTGAGTATTACAGCAGAGGAATGCTGGAACCTCTTAAACGGGCAGTTGGTTTCTCCTCCCCCTTTCCAAGGGCTGTCAGACCTTTCCCTCCTGCTTAACGGAACAGGTGAGTTAGTACTTTGCAAATTTATAGCAAGGTATTGATTGAAAATATATACTATTGAAATTTATGATACGACAAACTTACATTATCATATTGTGTGACTCAATATGCCCTTATTTTTCAACAGAAAAATGTTTTGATTGAGCAAATCCATTTCCTTAAACTTCAAAGCAGGACAGTCGAAACAGTGATTTCCGAAGAACAGCAGAAGTATAACATATTCTCTGGCAGCTTATCTACAAGGTTTAATGCCCGGGCTGCTAGAGTGCTACCAGGGTGGGCTGTTTTCCGTGCATGGTATGTCTTATTGCAACACCGACAAATCTACCAAGGCTGTACTGTGCTAATCCACCAGCAAAACTGCAAAGCAGAGACAACTAACTTTTCAATCACCTTCGGCTCTGGTCCTCCTCCCCAGAGATGGCAGAGCATGCTGGGGCATTTCTCAGTTATTTCTTTATGAGAAGAGGCATCAGAATTGCATCATATACAAATCCCAAGTGGAGGATCCCCAGCCCCTGCCCACCTGTCTCTGCTGTTTCTTCCCATGCACATGACGGTGTGGGAGCACTATTAAAATCTTCAGGTCCTCTAACATCCTAGGAATAGATGTGGGCTGCTTTGCCACACAACATTAAGACTTCTGTCTAAGACTATAAAGGAGACAGTCCTGAAAAACATACATCGGTGTGGCCAGCCATCGGGCCAGCCCTGTTACAGGAGGGATCACCCAGCAGTGCCATTCTCCACAACAGAGCCAGCGTTCTGTCTGCACTAAAGCCGATGTATTCTTTCAAATTATATATTGTAAGTAATGTGTCCCATAAGCTCCCAATGAATTCACTCTGCTACTGAAATGTACATTTCTAAACGACACAGGATGTTTTCTAATATAATTTACATTTTCAGTTTAAACAAAGAAAAGGAAAAGGGCTCTAGCTGCAAGAGCAATGGTAAGTGCTTTTAGGTTAAAAAATTACCGTGTTCTATATTCCTCTCACCTGAAGAGGACAGCATCCATGACTTTTGCAATGTGCAAAAATGTACAAACAGACCATATTCTCCTGGGCTGAAGCTATGTACATATAGCCAGCGAGACATACAAGCTAGTTTTGAGATGTCTGCCTCAAAACATATTCCAAATGACTTCCAGTTGCTTTGCTATGTTGACATTTTCCTGTGACAGGTCTTTTTTGTACAGCACAGTTAGCTTTGCTTGGGAAAATGAAATTATTAGTTTGTGTACAACTTGCTTAAATTATATGATACCCACCCTGTCAAAAATGTATCTTAATTAGTTAAGACAACAGGCATTTTCCAGAATTGGCCTGTCAGATAACGTAGCCTCGCATACGAGAATCTTAAGGGTGATTTCACTTACAGAGCTTTAGTAATGCTGTATTTTTTCACCTTCTATGTGCAAGTCTTTTCTTTACCTTCTTGAGGGCTGATACAGCTTATCTTCAGGTCACTGAATATCATGAGACATCATTCTTAGAGCTTTAGTAATTTTTATTGTTTAAATATTTAAACTACAAAACCTCTGGGGATGTGGAATTGCAGTAGAATATCTACTGGAAATTTAAGGTGGAATACATGACAGGGATGTTTTAATTGTTCTTCTATG
This sequence comes from Charadrius vociferus, assembly GCF_000708025.1. Classification (NCBI taxonomy): domain Eukaryota; kingdom Metazoa; phylum Chordata; class Aves; order Charadriiformes; family Charadriidae; genus Charadrius; species Charadrius vociferus. Next base: position 2,719,177 of record NW_009648717.1, on the reverse strand, counting down.
GCGTTCCCTGTTCCCTGCTTTCCCAGAAAAGCATTATTTACTGAGATAAATCAGAATAAAGCTAAATTTCAACATACCATTATGATAAAAAAAAGAGAGATCATAGTTAGTACAAAAGTTTACGCTTTCTATTGCCACAAGAGAGAAAAACCAATCGAACCTACCTTACAAAAGCAACCGACCAAAACTGTTCAAGCTGATCAGGGACCATAAACCCTGCAATGCCTTTATCGTGCCAATACGGCCCTCAGTACAGGTCGCAGCGCAGATGGTAATGTGGCCTTCTACTTAAGTTTCTTTCTTTGAAATTAACCTCAACACCAGATTTGTTGGCTTTAAAGTAGGTGCTTTAGGGACAGTCAGAAATTACTGATGCTGTGTTCACTGTATTACATTTATTTAGCAATGAGGGACATATTTAAGTCTGGTTTAAGGGAGTGAGTCATGTAGTCATGCAGCTGAACTCTTGAGCTGCTGTGCCAACAGCAATATGCACCTGGACCTGGTACCAACTCATACGAATACACAACAAAGAAAAGTAATCCCCTGAAATCCCAAATGGTGCAATTTGGGGGGAGGGGGGGGGCTTGCTGCTAACTAGGGGAAAGGAACCACACAAGCTGGACAGTAGACACCCCATTAAGAGCATTTCCTGGGAGTAAACCAAGCCAAACTAGCTGTAGCTCCAAAATAAGGAGCTTTAGTATCAAGCACTTCTGATCTGTATGCTAACCGCACATTTTTTGTCCACTCAACTCACGTGAACTGCAGGTGTTATAGTGCTAATAACCCATTTGCTGTTCCTATTCCCTCTGTGCAGTAAATTGCTGACCATTACTCATCCTGTAGGTCTTTTAGAAGCAGGAGATGAAACATATATGCAAAGTGTTTGAAAACAATGCAAACAAGGATTCAACTGCTGTGAAAGGCTGCTACGTCTCAACACTTTCCCCGAGTGACTGAACCAGTCTTGGGTTCTAGATGTGTGTGACACAATCCTATTTGTAAGCAGTGCTGAGGAGGTACGACCAGCAGGAGCTATCTGGATATTTGACTTCTACCATGAATGAAGCGTGACACACAAACGAATGTGTCCTTCCTGTTCAGGACACAAACCTTAGCCTATTCCCTTCACGCAGCACGACATTCAGTGGCAGTGCCCTGGCTTTGAACGTTGCCTGAATACCCTCCAAAGGCATCTGGAAAGCGCTGGACTAAACTTATGAGAGAGAAGGCAGAGAGACAATTTTAAAAGACATTGTTTAAAACACTATCTGGAGCTTGAGAGCCAATTTCTGCATGAAAACAGCCATCACACTTCATCTAAGAACTGCTTCTTGATGTGGAGTTGTACAGAGCAGAGCTGCACTTGAGGAACCTCACCCTCCCCAGGGGACACACAGGCAGGCTGCAGTCAGGCTGCCGGGAGATGGTGCTGAGGGGGCAGCGGAGCCCCTGGTCACTAGCGGTTGGCAGCGAATGTTGCTTGTGTTTGACAAATGGAAAAAACGTTATTAAGATGAAAAGCTGGGAGGTGAAGGTGAATACAAAGAAAGGAGGAGAAGAAAAGAATTGTAGGGTAATCATAGAAATGGACATCAGGAATTATTTGACCCAAAACTGCAAAACCTGGGAGACCATTTAATGCCAGTTATAGCTAACCACATGATCTCTTTAGCCTACACAAAGCTCATATAGCCAAGGAAATAACAGAAATATTTCAGGATTTTAGATGTCAGAAATTTGATTTTGATATTCAAAATTGCCTAGCCAAAACTTCCCCGCTCCCACATGCACACCCACGGAGGCAACTTCAACCTGTACCACATTTGACGGGAGTCAGATCGGTCTGTTGGTACCAGAACAGGGATGACATAGGAGCTAAAATCAACGCTCAACAACAGCAGAGCACCCACAGAGGCTCTGCAGCCGTCCGTAGCCTATGGACAAGCCTGCCTTATCCTTGACATCAGGGTAGACAGCTCCTGTTTCTCTTCTTTCTCCTACATCCCTTCCTTTTGCTCTGTAAAGCACTGAAGATTCGGTTCTTACTAAGTACAGAACAAGTATTCTCCATAACCTTCCCCGCTACTAACTGCCTGACTTTTATTTTACTGATCTTGTTTGGCAGTAAACCTAGAAGTCTGAGGGATTTATTACCCAGAGATTTCTAGGAGCCATGAGGAATGCAGGAATACACTCCGTCATTCCCCGTCCCAAAGCCCCCTTCCATCGCTGAATGACAGGTCCTTCTAAGTGCTTCTAGATCGCTATGGGGCACTCCACAGAGATAGCGCTAAGTACAATAATATATCAGGATGGGGAATGATACAACTGTTGCTATTTATTGTCGCGGTGATTTTTCTTTTCTTTGAGTTGTTATTTTTTAT
>NW_009648717.1:2665834-2716719 GCF_000708025.1 Charadrius vociferus | reverse complement strand
CCTGGGAAACAGAGAGAGGTTGTTAAAAATCCTTGAGCACAGTCATACGGTAACTGTAATGACAACAGACCACAAAATTCAGGCATTCACATCAGAAAATACCACAGTATACTCTGGAGGGGGAAACAGTCTATTTTTTCCTCAAGAAAATATTTTCTATAATAAATATATCTGGACAGTTTACAAAGTCCTCAGAGGCTAACCAGTTAGCTGTAACAAGTTCTATACCTGACACATTTTTCTTCAGGGTAACTTGCTTCATTCAGAGTTTTAATGTTTAAATAAACTGCTGCCCAAATCAATACTCTACAAAATCATTCACTCTGGGAACGTCCTTCAATCCTTTCCCCCTGTTTTAAGTCAATTTATATGCTACGCTACAGCTACCTCCGGCTGCATTTCATTACCTTCCCACTCCATCTTATAGCAGCCACTCTGTAGTTTTGGCTACTATTTTCTCAGTGAGTAGGTCCACAATCTTTTAGTTTGTGCCAACCTGCCTCAGACAGCTGAAAAGCCCTTCTGTCTTGTCTCAGAGTTTTAGATCACTGCTGTATTCCAGCAGAGACGGTGAAATCTGAGGCCAAACAGCTGGAACATATCCGCTAGTCTTTGCCTAGTGACAGTAACTGAAGAGGTATCATTGCTGTTGGCTTTGATAATCTTAGATAAAGCAGGTGCGGGAGGAAACAAACCGAGGCTGCATTGAGCCGATCCTATTTTATTTCCTTCCCAGCACCAAGTTTGTAGGTAGCTGCTCTCCTCCTCTGCTGCTTTTTTAAAGATACTTAAAATGTCTATTAACAAAATAACTTCCCAAAGATTTCACAGAACAGCGTTACCCTCTTCAAAAACCTTGTAACTTCAATGGTGTATAGTCCTACCCTAGCAAAGCGTTTAAGTAAATGCTTTAAATTAAGCTAGTGTATATAACTGTGCTAACAGAGATGGGACCACTCACATGCCTAAATCCTCTGCAGTAAATGCAAAAGTTCGTTCTGTGTTCAAGCGGGCTCACCTGAGCAGCAGCAGATGCGTAACGTATCCCATCCTCAGTATCTTTCCGATTCCTTTCCCAGGCATACAGCCCCGCAATACCCAGAGACCCAATTAGCTGCTTGGTCTCCTGACGTGAGGACACGGAGGTTACAGAACGTGCTTCATCTCAAACCACACGAAATGGGCAACAGCTGTACGGACGAACACCCTGAATGAGTCCGATTCCAAGCCTTGCCTTTTGCCTCCTCACACCAAGGCTGTTGAGCGTCTTTTCCAGTTGTCTGGAAACAGGATTCAGTTTCCAGAGGGGGAGGCAGTCGTCAGGAAGCACCTGCCCTTAATGCTCTCCACAGCCTCAAGCTCCCATTTGTTTAGCTGAGAATCTAAATTGGTCAATATGAACAATCAGAGGTACGCGACAGAAAGCTTGTACCCCTTGGAGAGTACCCTGCATGCTCCGGGAAGACCCGTCACTTGACAGCACAGGTTTCTGGTGGAAGCTACAGGCAGAGACAAGCCCTTACCACAAAACAGACGGTTACAGAGGTGGTGCAGGAGATGAAGGGAAAACATCCAGCTACTTTAACATACTGCTTAGTAGTGCGTAATTAAAGACGTGCTATCCTCCATCTTTTTCGGACACAGCGATTTCGTTCAAAGCCTTAAATGAAAAACTAGGAAAAAATAAAATTACTTTGGAAAAGTTTTTGCACTTATACCCCCCCTTCTCTTTAGAATTGGGGTTGCATTTCTCTGTGCATAAACAGGGATCATTAAAAGGAAGGGAAACAGATTTCCCTCAGGCTCACTTCTAAATACACTCCTAGCCTGCCTTAAGTAATGGCCCTCATTTACCAAACTGCCCAGGGCCTAGCTCTTCCCAGGATTTCAGCTGCCTCTCCATGTGAACTGCTGAATACACTGAAAGGCCCTCACTCACCACTTCGAAGTTTAATTTGAGGTTCCTGCTTCTGAAAACCAGCAAAAATCCTGAAAATTCAATATACTTGGAAGCCTGTGTAGTTAGTGAGCGATACCTTCCATTAATTTTTCAAATCTCTCTAGAAACAGAGCAATGGTGGAAATACTCAGAGCCACAACATCAAACATCTGCATCTAAGGCACTGATTAGTAGTGGATGGCCATCCCTCCTGCTTCTTCCGTCTCTGCCAGCTGTTCAAGTGCACAGCTGAGCCTTGGAGCTGAAACAAGAGAAAGCAGCAAATGCACAGAGCTGTTTCTTGTCTTTTTCTCTGAGGAAAGATAAGCAGGTCTGGGTTTCCTCTCTCTCCTTTTTACACCAATACAAGATGGAAAGCAGTATGTTTCCATTTACAGAAAATCATTGTAGTTAACTAGATAAACTCAAGAAACAAGTGTTTGGAAAAAGTGCAAGTTTTGTGAAAAATGAAGCAAACGTGAAAAGAACTTCACAGGCCAGGAAAACATCCAGAAACTACTCATTTGTTGCTGCTCACTGTTCTGAGACTACAAACAGGGAGAGATGAGAAAAAAGAAGAGATGGTGGGGGGAGAGAGAGAAATCTCTAGGATAGAACATTTTTTCCCCAAGACAGCCTTCAGCCCTTTTTGTTTTATTTCTACTTTGGAAGAATGAAATATCCAGACTTGATTCCTCCTGTCAATCACTGTCAACAGCAGCCTTGCTTGGCTGCCTCGTCATTAGGACTAGCTAATACGTTCCCTCTCCTATGCCACCTTACACCAGAAAAGCTACCAGCTAATGAGCTCCATACCAGGGCATGATGGGGCCATCTCAAAGTAATATACCAGAGAAGAAAACTGACCAGAAATATTTCTGAAATTTTTGCATTGCCTGTGCCTGTAAATATGTATTTTTACTGCAAAATAATCAAATTAAATACATCTTTAAAAGCCAACTGAAAAATATTAGAGCTTTCTGCATTTGGGAGGAAAAAAATCCAATACAACCAAACAAGGACCTTCTTACAGGTTTGCCCAGTTATCAGGAAAGCTGCGGGAGAATGCTAACAGATAACATCATGGAGACAGACCGAGGAAGGTTCTGCATCCATAATGCTGTTGTCCCAGAATAAACCTGTCCATTTGTTACATATCCAGGTGTTGTTTTTCTATAGCTTTTGAGATATTTAATGTGCAGTTCTACTCTTGAGATGCGACACTGTGAAGATGGCACCTTTTTAGTCAACAGATCATCTCTGCATGGATTTTCAGTCTCATCTCCGCTTACGTTAGGATTTCAGCTGCCTTTCATCATTACAGTGCTGCGGATCCAAGATGAGTCTGAGGGAGTTATCTATATCTTTGGGTTCACATGTCACTATAACACAATCCTGTACCAGAGCATCTCAGGAACTGATCAGGGACCCGAATCCCCGTTCCGTCAGAGGCTTGCATTAGCCACACAGCACAACAGAGCAAGAAGATCAGATCCTTGGACCAGCTGTGCAGCCTCATGGGCTTCAAATTCTGACACGGCTTACACCTGCGCAACCTCTGGGAAAGTCATAGGCCAGCAGAGGTAGAAATGAGGGCAGCATTTGCACTGCAAAGCCATTTCATGTGTGAGCCAAAAAGCAGTTTATTTCAGTAGGTCAATTCTTCTGCAAAGTCTGAACTCTTATGGAAGGCTTTGTAAACCAAGTTTACGGACCACAGGGGCAAACAAAATGCATGCAAAAAATTATATAGGCAAGAATGTAGGCCTCATTGATGTTTCATTTGCAAAGCCACTTTGCAGCGGAACTGTTCAAATCAAGTCAGCATAACCACACAGTGTGTTTTCAAAGAGAAAGGGAAAAACAAAGGGATCTAACATTTCCGTATGGAGATGCAGGGTTTGCTATACCACAGCAGACAAATTGTCCATTTTCATTCCCTGTTTCTGAAAGCAGCTCGCGTGGCATGGTTTGGACAGAGGCAGAAAACAAAGCCCGCACTCACATGATGCATCCAGCCATTTGCGCCAGACCTTATCACGGGAGAAGACCTTCTTCCAGACCCCTTCAGATTATCTGACAAAACCGTACAGCCTCATATTTTGCAGTCCATACTTACCAACTTTTGCAGACCAACTTACCATAAGTTGATCTGAAACTAGGCTCAGGAAATAAACCCAGGAAAGTGACTCTTGAATTATGAGACTTATTTGTTGAAGGAGAGAACACGTTTTGAGCCAAACAGATTTGCAATTTTTTCTTTAAAGAGACTGTGTAAAGTAAGACATCAAAACCCCATCAGAGCTGAGCGTTCTGTTTCGAGTCTTCTTGATCAGCATACTTTGTAATAGCACTTTCACGTGAATTTAGAGATTCTGCTCACATATTCTAACACTCACTGAGAAGGGCAGGAAGGCAGAGAGACAAGGACAGAAAGTGTGAGAGTCCGTCTGAAAACAGAGCAGCATAAGCACATACACAGTTATCCAGCCTACATTTTCTAGCATAGTTCTTACAGAGCTTAACTAATCACCTCCTTGTACACCTAATAAGAAAAATTGCTTTGTAATTTCTATAGTATAGAGGGATGGCAAAAATTATTTTCTTGGGAACACAGACCCTAAAAGAAAGATAGGATATGGGGAAAAAAAAGGGAAAACATATAAACAAACTATACTGTGCGTTTGTTTGACACGTTACGTGCCACTTTATATAATCTGGAGTTTTATTAATAGAGTAGCTTTGACCTTAAGGGAGAGTATTTCAGGACCGATATTTCAAAAGCTACCAAAGTTTCTATATAGTGCTGGATAGGACTTTGGAAGCGAACGCAATATAAAAAGAACATGGGCTTGAGAATAAATCTAGCAAATCTCAGTTCCCTGTTTTGTCATTTCCTGAGAGGTGTGCAGGAAGAGGATGGCATCCTTTTAAATAATTTGCAAGCCCTTTACATTTCAACTTTTAGAAGTCACCAGAGACCAGACATGCAGCTAGAGCAGACATATCTGTACATAAAGAGCTTTCCACTACAAAGACACCTTTCCGCTACCTTATAATAACAAATAGAAGACCCAAGTCAGTACCCATAGATGCAAGCCCCGACCGTGGTTTGTTTCTCCCTTGACTCAGAGGATCATTAAGGTGCTTTGTTACTAATACAGTTTCCGGGGTCAGCGATCAGAATCTGTGCTATGTCGCTGTGTGTGCTTGCTAATCTATACAAGCCACAGAATTGACAAAAGAACAGATACAGGCCCCAGTTACAGAAAACTCCTGAAGAAGCTGGAAGAGCTCTCAAAAAGCTCACCCACCTGAGTTCATTCTTCATAAGATGGGGCCACATTATTTTGGCAGCTGGCAACAGAATAACAGAATATTCACAGCTGCGAAATGTCTGGGTGGAAAAAAAGCTTTTTCATATGGAAAAGTAATTTTATAGGAGCACTTATAATTTTTCCAGTATAATGCACAAACACCATGGTGGTTTTTTGACAGGAGCACTACCTAGACAGAATGAGAGGATAAACAGAGACCCAAAGAGCACAAATGTCTCTGGGGTCTGGATTTTCACATATTAGGTCACTGGTGGAACAATGGAACAGGACTCAGATCCTCGGGAATCTTCTGCAAAGCCCTTGCCTGTGTCCTGCCTCGTGTCAGACAAGCAATCAAAATAACCATCTAGTAGCAATGGGATAAGCCCAACACTCCCACTCAGACGTTTAAGGGATACCTCCAGTATCTCCAGTACCCCAGCATTCTGGGTGCTGCCAAGGGTACAACCATGAGCCGTCAGCTACTATAGCTGAGGAAAAAAATATTTCCAACAGGCATAACGTTGGGATTCCAAGAAAGAGTATTTCATGGCTGGAAACCACTTCACAGCAGTCTTTCAGTTTCATATTTTAATATGTCATCTGTTGAGAACAAAGAGAACCATCATGATATTACAGTAATTTCTCTTTGACCCGTAGTGAACTCTAATTCACCGGACTCTGTAATTTGCTTTGTATTGGAGGTTAAGTATAGCTGCTGTAGCCGAGGACTGAAGGATGACATTACATCACTCTGCAGCGTGTTTGTCTCTCTGCAATGCATATCTATCTCATTTCTCACTACGATGTACAGAGAAAGGAAGTTCCGAATGCATATTCATATTGGGATGTGCTCATGCTCTGGAAACGACTTTAATACAAAGCCAAAAAGTAATATTAGCTTTGCCACACAATTTATTCTTAAGGAACAACGCTTTCATCTGCATAGGATCATTCTGCTAGCCAAGGATGGGTTTTGCTTCTGTTGAAACCCCATTTGTATTGTGAACAAATGAGTAGCATAAAATCTTTTTATAACACCCAAATCTTATTCAAAACATACAGTAGGGACCAACTCTTGCTCTCTGACACTGCACAACATATAACTAGCTTACAAATGTATTCAGCGTATTTCAAAAACTAACTGGTTTGTCGTCTAATTACCTTTTACAAAGCAGAGCTGACAGGACAAACAGTGGCCTCATCCTTTCATTCACTTTTTGGAAAACATTAGGAACTCAGGTCTGGGTGTACCAAGTTAGACAATGCAGATTGATGAGGCAGAAAAGACTGAAAAGACAGCCTTCTTCCCGAGATAGGACATCAGAGACGTCTGTGTAGGATGTCTTTCATGGTAAAAGGCTTTCTCTGAGAATGCATGGCCCCTTGCTGCCCTACAGAAATAGCTCTGGAGGCTTTGAACAAAAGTATCTTCAATGCAAGTAGAGTGATAGCAGTTTCTAACTGAAGGTGCAGTCTTCAAAATCGCAGGATAGCCAACAGAAAAGAGCTTCCAGAGTAATAACTAAGATCAGACCTGCTGCTTGGCAGTATTTTGGCTCTAGTTTCAGGACATGCCCTCCAAAAGAACTCATTGCAGCAATCAGCCGGAGACACACATGTTAATAACTAAGGAGGGTCCCATATAACAGAATGTGTTTTCCTGCTTTGTTGAATATTCCCGATTGTCTCGCAGAAAAGCAGCATGTGCTGTGGAACACCACCCTTTTATGTACAGAAATGTAGACATAGTCATGGAACTCATGGAAAACTGAGGATTTAGTAGTCCATTTTTTTTTAAGGCCTGAATGTGCTAATTAAGTGAGCAATGAGTTACAGGTCAGTTGTTATGCAATTTCTCAGAACAACATTTTTGAAGATCTGAAGGCGGTTCAATCTAAGTTTGTCAGATAATACATATTAGTGAGCAAAATCTAAGGACCAGGGGTATCTGAGTATCCTGAACAGAGGGGGTTTGAGCCTTAGTTTTGAAAAACAGGTGGACCGAGGCACATCTGCAGCTCTTGGGTATTTGCATATGCAGCAAATACACACTTGCAGATGTCAGGCCTGTCTGCCATTGTTACAACTAAAGGACAATTCCCTAAAAAGCTTTTAGAAAGGAGTTAATTATTTTTAATGGCCTTCCTGCTTGCTTGTCAAACACCTTTCTTATTTGAGTTAAATGTCACTAACAGCTCATTTGTTTACTGTTAGATTCAAAACAGAGTGGGAGCAAACTAATCAGTTGAGGTTGGACTTGCATCCTTTTCCAGTTTGATTCACAGAAGTGAAGCCTAGAAAACATCTCACAGATCTGCTTTATCCCTCTCAGTGATTTGCTTCTCTTACTATGTGCCTTCTAGCACCTCTCTCTTTTTGGCAGGCAAAAGTCAACCCAGGCAAGCTGACCACCACTCTGTTCTGATTAGATTTCCAGCACTGTAGGATATAGCTTAATAGTTACACCCCTCAAATCGCGACATCAATTTAAACTTGGAACAATTAATAAGAGACATTCCTATTGATAGGAAGTTTAGCACTGCTTGACAGAGTTCCTTTAACGTGAGATTTCACTAGCAATTCAAAATTTTCCAATATAAAAGTGGCTGCCTTGCATAAGTTTTAATGGCTATATGATTCTACAGTCCCAAGAAAAACAGCTTTAAAATAAAAATGCTGACACAACATTAACTACAGCAGGCTCCTCTAGAATAACACCTTCTGATAACACCTAAAATGACTAGGTTTTAAGGATGTTGTTATAATGAGAAAGGAGGGTGTTTAGAGCTGCAGGTGGCATTGTTTCCAATCTAAGAACACGACTGGGTGCAGAAAATGATGCGGCTCTTACTTTCAAATCATAAACAAGACTATGATATGTGTTTCTCTGAAAGGTTACAGACAGCGGAGGAGGTGGAAAGCAAGAGGCCAGTGCTGCTGACAGGGATAAAATGGCCAACAACCAACTTTCTAAAACAACATCTACGTTCTGTCCCACAATGTTCAAAGACTTACTACGTGGTGTTCCAGCAGATCCACTTGGGATTTTGCTAACTGTTAGAAAATGTTGTTAGCCAAATGTCTGATCCCTAGAGAAGACCCGCATGCCTGCACGCTCCCGCTAGCGAGAAGAAAAGGTGGTGGTGGTCTCTGTAGCCGCTTTACCATTTGTCTGTGGAAATGGGCACCCCGAAGTACCACGGGATCAGGAACACCAAGCCAGCAAAAGTGATACACAAACTTTCAAAATTTTTTTTCTTGTATGCACAGATGAAGCATTAAATCCTTGAATGGAAAGCACCAACTTAGGGCAAAAAAGAAAAGGGATAAATGATTTATACACACAGACATTTGCCTGTTTGGAGGCAGGTCAGAGGAGGGCTCGCTCTCTAACAAGAATGAGACACTCGAAGCAGGAGGGAAGTGAGGAGGAAACAGCCTCAGTGCAGGTGCCAGACACCCTTCTAGGGACGGCGGCAGTTTGTCAGACTCTAGATAAGGATACAGGAATGGTAACAGCTGAGAGGCCCAGCTGGAAAACTACTGTCTTGTTAAACCTGGGATGAATTCATTATCTAGCAAAACCCTTATTTCCTGAATAAAGTCATTCCCACAGTTCATATCCTTCTCTGTCATACGCATACCACAACTTTACGGTGCCAGTTTAGGGGTGTTGCTTTATGGCTTTATCAAGCTTATAATTTTTCAATGTTGCCTCTCAAACAAATCCATCTGACTGAAAACAAACATACAAACAAACCTCACCACACATTTTCCATGAAGTTTTTGAGGCAATCACCACTGTGGTAACGATTCCTGTCATATTCTTCTGAAAACTTGAAAGCTAGGAGTTGAGCAGACTTTGGGCTGAAGTTAGAAATAGCATAGTAAGAAGAGGGATCTAAACTCTTTGAACTCACTGGGGGGAATTCAGCAATCACTGAAACACAACATCTGTTCAAGAGCAGTTTAACAAACCAGAATATCAATCTTAAAATATCAAACAATACTGAAATGTAAAAAAAGTGCTATAGCACAATACTGAAAAAATTATTACAGTTAAAGGTTATGTTGGTTTTCTTAGAGCTTTCAACAGTTACATGAAAAGAGAACAAAAATCTGAAATCACCATTTTTTATCATAATTTTTGTTCTGCAGGCTGCTTGCAAATAGCTCTTTTCCAATATTGGCAATTTAAATCCATTCTGTATTCCTAAATTTACTTGCATAAATCATCCAAAGCAAATGACAGAAACAATATCCTGCATCTCATCTTGCAAACAGGAATGTGATCTATTTAATCAAATTTCAAACTTGAGTTTAGCTGTCAATGCAGAAAAAAAAAAGTAAATACATCCACACAAAAGGGATCTAGAAAGATAAGAACTGCCTTTTTTTCTCCTTAAAAAGAAATTACATAAATAAGAGGTGAGATTATAAAAATATTCTGAATAGACCTGGTAGTGTAATCAAGTTGCCCCTACAAGTTTGCCACCCAAATTAAAATTTTCTGTGTTTGGTATGTTCCTCATGTTGAATTTCTGGGGGAAAGTGGCAACAAAATCATGCCCGTTTCAGTGATCTGTAGGCATAATGTTTCTGTTTGGCTTTTGCTGAAAATCAGCAGCTTTAGATTGTTTAGAAGCAGTGACTAGAAGACAAATAAATGTTCCAAGTCTCTTAATGATGCCTGCACCTGTCAATACAAACCCCAAAGCTTACTCCAGGTTGGGGTTTTGTTTTGTATCGCTTGCATCAAATGTGTGTTATATTAAAAAAAAAATGAGAATGCAAGTAATACACTGCATAATAAGCATATATGGGTCAAAGAAAAAGCATCTGGGCACCTCTAATTCTAGTATTCATTAATACCCAAATGAATAAATCATTTAAAAGCTTAATATTCTTTTATTACTGTTTTCTGCATACTATATAGTACAAAATGTTACTAGGCACTCCTAATGTATCCACTTGTATAGCACAAGGAGCTGCCAGGCAGAAATTCTTTTAAAAAGAAAATCCCACAATGTCACACATGTCCAAGTGACACAATCAGATCTCAAAAGGTACTACTGATGCAAAGAGTGTAGCAGGATTTAGAGAAATGCCCTCTCCAACACGGCTATAATCATCAACCACTGCACTGGAATTCCAACTTGTTGCTTTATCACAGAAGCTAAAGTTGTGGGTTTGGTTTTTCGTTTGGTTAGGGATTTTTTTGTTTTGGGTTTTTTTTTTTGTTCTAATTAACATTGCAAACCAGCGCAGAAAGAATTTGCCAGATCTCATCTGTCAAAACACTTACTGATATCGTGCGAAATCTGTGTTTCTTACACTTCATATTAGATGCAAAAAGTATGCCGGGGGAGACCTGAAGAGCAGTTAGCTTGAGAATTCTGAGTCAAAAGATGAGCTCACCATTATGTTCTTTTAAGAAATTAGTTAAGAAAAGCATTTCCACGAAAGCCAAGATTTCTTTTTTACTCAAGAACCCTGAATCCTTGTCCTATTTGGAAGCTGGTCTTGATCATGCACCATATAACCAGTTTCTATCCAGATAAAGGGATAAACTGGCAAATAGGAAACCGAAGATTATTTTTATTGCTCTCCCTCTTTCTCTTCTCTACCAAAGGATAAATTCTGCCTTGTGAGTTTCAGGAGAAGTACACCATTATAAATGAAGGTAACGGAGGGTAAAAAGTCAACTTTAATCAAATATAATCAATGAGTAGCTAACAGCGTGCTGTTGTAAGAAACTCTAGCTGAAACACTCAATGTGTTGAATGAACACTGCACCACAGATCGCTTCCTGAACATATTTTAATTGCTTTGCTTTATTGCTTTTCTAACCCCGTTTTTGCTTTAGCTTTATTCTGCGTGATAGAAGCCTGAAGACATTAGTCTTCACCACCACCCCTCTCCAGCAAAGCTCTTAAAAGGCATTTTATATTAATCATAACAGGGAATTCAAGTCTTGTCTCCTGGCTTTGCTTTTAGCATTTGGGGTGTTAAGAAGGTTGATTGTACTGCTGTTCCTTGAAAGCTTCAGAGCAATGGATCTGTAACAGAGATTTCTTTCCTACTTCCATCAGAAGCAGAGAATCACAGCAAATATCACAAATAATTTGTACAACATTCAGTTTCCCTGCCAGTTAGTCTGTAGCCTCTTCTTTTCTACATTGCTTCTCAGTAGCAGAAAACCTTTGAGACCGAATTTTGCAGTGAAAAATCATATTGCAAATTCTACAGAAAGAACAAAGCGAGTTCTGGACACTCAGCCCGTGGGGGGAGGTGTAGCCATCCATTACGTATGCTACTACATGAGAGGGGATGGATACCTTTTATTAAGGTTTTACCAGGTGAGTCCTGGCAAGTCCTTGGGATCACTGACATCTCGTCGGGCAGCAGAAACGGAAGCCCAAGCCATATGAGAACCTGTAATGTTGGTATTTGCAACACGAGAGGGGCCCCTAAGTCACTGACAGCATTTATTTATTTGGGTACTACATATTTCAGGGAAGATAGATATGTTTCAGTTAAGATGTGCTTGTAAACATGGTGCTGCATTTTGGACCTCTAGGTACAATATATGGCCACATAAATCTTACTCAGTATGAAAACATTTGTATAGAATACTTGGCTATATATAAGCTTTAAATACTCCAGCACTTTAAGAAAAATCTATGTTTTATGGATTAAAATATGCATAAGTTGAAATTTATCTGCACATTTCTTCTTTGGAAACTGTTCCTTGAGAATAACATTAATATTTATTACATTTTCTGTGTCTGAGAAATTATATGGGCATTAATTCTTCAGCAGCTGAATCTGCAGGACGTGAGTGGTTACCTGGTATCCTGTTTATGTCACTGGGATCTCAGGTTGGGACCTGCGCAAGATCTGTGCTTGGCCTTTAAGACATTCTTCATTACATCAGCATTAGCATCCCCATTTTACACCTATGGGAGGTGAGGTAGAAGGCCCTGGCACTTGCTTGCATTCGGCTTGATGGCCTCTTTCCCAACAGTGTATTCGGGGCTGCGGAGCAGCTTCCCTCAAACGTCCTGAAGGCACAACCCCCTTTTCTCTCCATTTTTTTAGTGGTCACCAGCTCAAGTCCTCTCCCGCTGAGGAAGGATTGCTGGTGGCTAGAAGTACCGAAGGGGCATCCTCCGCTTCCCTCCCTGGTGGCAGCGAGCTGCTGGTGGCACGCTGGGCAGCACACACACTCCTTGGAAACGTGACCGCTTGCAGCCAACTCTCATTTCACCACTTCGGTATACGGCAATAAGCCCGTTCCTCCAAATTCATCTATAGGCTTACCCAGAAGTTTGCATGGCATGGCTCTGGCATGCTTTGTTACCTTTGAGCTTTTATTCTCATTTTCTACTAGAAAATATATCTTGTTGCAGGATCTTCGACAAAAATTGACAGAGCACAAGGAATCCTTGGCTTAGCTAGCATAGTTGATTTCTTCACGGTGGGTCCAAGAAAGGAAGCGTTCTATCAAGAGCACACTGTCAATTCTTAAATACTTGGGTTTTTAACTCAAGTGCAATTAACAGTTTTACTTGCAGCAATCCATAAACGCAAAAGACATTGTGATGCAGTTACAAATAAGATACAGGCCAAAAAATCACAGATCCATGCTGTCTGCATCCCTGAGAGAAACGGCAAAACAAATTACACCGAATGGAAAAGTAAATGATGGATCTACCAAATGCGAATGATTCTTCACAAGATGAACAAGTTAACCTCACAGTACCATTTCCATATGTACTTGCTACACAACCGAAAACCCCGCTTTATTTCTAGCTTCAGGAGAGCGTACTTTCAGCTGGCAGAGACAGAATGCTAGCCGCTCAGAAAGGTGACTTTTTTTGGACAAATGAGGAAACTTAATGAATTCCCCACTCCACAGACGGCTGTAGTATATGTTAGAGCACCTGCTGCAACTCACTTCATATCACATTGCAGTTATGAAAAATAGTTTGCTATTTTGGAACCCCCTGGCAGCCAGAGTGAATCACTGAGGGCCCAAAGCTCATTTATCTTTTGTCAGAACTGAAGCCAAATGAACGCCATCTTGCCCGGCAGCTGAAGAATGGGGGAAAAAACACTCTGCAAGTAAAAATAACCAGAGGAGCATGCAAGAGTTGCAAAGACAAGTGACTTTTGGCAGGTAATAAAAAGCTTTTCACAACTCACTCAAGCTTTTTAGACCACAATATTTCCCTGCAAGGTCCTGAGAAAAGCGACCGGGGGAGGGAGGAGAGGGAGGGAGAGGGCACAGGGAGATGATCGGGTAGAAGGAGGAGTGGGAGGAGAGGGGGAGGCGAGTCTGAGCCAGGGTCACACACGCGCTATCGTGGCCTGCCGTTAGCTCTGTGACCTGCTGGGTACGTACAGATGGACAAGTTTAGGATTTTAGCTCCAGGTCTCACGTGGCAGATGTAAGGAAGAGCTACTCTGACAGACGCTCTGTACCTCCAAAGCAGGAAAGGCAAACCCGAACGCTCGCTTCTGGTCAAAACCTGTGAAAGTTGTAAGACTACACGTAGCAGAAATAGGGTACTATACATCATGACCTGGGGAATAGCTGCTCTCTCAACACTATTAATCAACAGAAACATTACCTGTTCCACTTTCAAAGATCCACACTGCTTTGGCTTCCCACAGCTCTGTTGAAACCAATACTTCCACTATGCGAGTGTTGAGTTCCTCAAGGATTTTATGGAGTCTTAATAGTTTGCAAAAAGCACACAATGCAAGGTGATAAACCCCCTATGTATATCACAGTAGTTCATATGGGATCCCTCTTCGTAGATTTCCATTTCGAACGTTTCAGTGACTCACCGACTGAATTATTTGATTCATTGCATTCACTAAATCAAAGCAACGTTTCCTGATGCACACACGTCCCTAGCAATTCTCTGTGATGACCGACATAAAGCAAAACCAGGTCCTCTAAAGTTCTCAAGTCCGGCAAGGCGTCGGTATGTTTTCCTCAGTAAAGCACAGTAGTGAGCCGGGCAGAGGTACTATCTTCTACCAGACCCACTAGAAGAGCTTGAAACCTTGAAGATTTTTGGTACAAAAGGCCTTTTCCTCTTCCAGCTCTGCTAGCTGGCCTAATAAAAGATAGGCCTCCTGCAAACTTTGGCATGTTTAAACTATGCAGTAACTGTATAATGTGAATGTGAGGAGTATCTCAATAGATGCAGACACACTATCTTTTCCTTTCCTCTTCCCCTTATGTCTGGTAATGTACATGTTCTTCCTTTGTGAATAGCAACACGTTTTGGTTGTCCGTTCAGAATTTAAAAGCGTGTATTTTGTTCTGTGGCAGTCGAGGACACAGGAATCCTTGCAACCACTCTAAGAGGAATTTTAAGGCAACCTATTTCAGGGAAAAAGGTAAAGCCAGGCATTAACCTAGGTTTAATATGTACAACTGTTACACAGGGTTCATGTTTCTATGAGTAGCTACACTTTCCTCTCATGCTTCCTAATTACCTACAAAGTACTATTTCGGCTATTAAAGACACTATTCAGGTATTATTAGACATATACTGAGAGATGAAATACACCAAAATACGGCGTGACTCATAGAAGGAAGTTACACTTTCAAGTTCAGTAAAAACTGAACACGGTTGTGACTTTTCTTTCCCCCAGCTGGGGCCACAAAGATTCTCCTTGGAGTTTATAATACAAGCAGCATTAAAATTAAATCATTGATCTTTGTTTTCTGTACAATTAAGGGTAACTCTAGTGTAACGTGGTCTCCGCATGACTCTGATACGAACGTTTTACCTCAAATACAAAACTAAAAACTATGGAACAATGAAGGGAATCAAACAAGAACAGGTGAATGCTTCCAGGTAGAAAGACTTTGAATCAAGATGTCACCAAAATATTTCATTTATTTTGTTTGCAGATTTTTTGAAATTTATTTCCCTTACTTAAAAGCAACCACTGACTTTCAGCCAATGAGCCAAGCACCCCATTTAACTCTGACTGAAAAAGGGCACAAGCGTTTCTCTTGACTTCCCTGGGAGTCAGATCAGGTCTTTTAATTAGCTTTTATTATGCCATTTTGATAATATGAATACGACCTTAAACACTTGTCTTACTGGACTTCACCTGGAAAGCTAAAGGGTTTTAAATAATTCTCACAAATTCAATTCCTTTACTTGCATCAATTTAAGTACAGCACAGACTGTTCATGAGCTGAAGTAGAGGGTCTCAAAAGAACAACAGAAAAGCAGGAAATGAGTGACGTCGCATCATAATTTACAAATAAATCAATAATACAACCTCCCTCTTAATGCCTTAGGAAAAAAACCCACAGAATTCTTATGCAATAATGTCGATGTTGGTGATACTTTGAATCACTTCTTTAAAATCCTATTCTATAAAATCATTATATATAAAGTACAGAAAAGCTGCCATTATAACCCCCAACTCTCCTTTGAGCTGCATCTCAGCAATGACATCTGGACAGTGAAATCTTATATCCTAGATTTAACTTTAAATTCAAATTACAGAAATGAATCTGGTCCTCCATACAAAGCTAAGAAGCACTAACCTGATAACTTAGTTCCTAATGTGGTTTCCAAGATGTTCAAATATTCTGCTCCTACCCAGATTCCCTCTGTTACGTCAAAAGTGAATGGAACTGTAGTTACAAAATACGCAGATTACATGAAATATTCAGATTAATCGTGACAGAGAGAGTATGAAGTTCTTAAGAGGGAGCTTGGTGAGCAATCAACATTGTCAAACGTGAGATCCAAATGCAACTAAACGCCAAATACTCTACACTGGAAGGAATAATCTGAGCCATACCAGCATTTTACAGGCTCTGCATTACATCATGATAGACATGTACACCATTGCAGACAGCTGAATGAAGGCACAATCCCAAACAAAAAATAATAACGCCCCCTAAGATGCAAAATACATTATGCAGAAAATAAATGGGGAAAATAATTTTGATTCAACGTATGTAATACAGAAATCTAATTTCCCTTTTTGGATTAGCTTTTTTCACTTTGAAAAGAAGCAGGAAGACATGTTTCGTGAGTGGTGAACGCTAAGAATGATCAGAAGCATTGGAAAATCCTCGCCATATATAGAGCTGAAAGAGTGGGGGTTTTTGATCTGCAGACAACCTAAATGCAAGGAGACCCGAATATTTTGACAATAGTAAACAGAACTCTGATAAGATAACTTCTTATTAGAAATAAGTTTCTTCAGAACGGTTAGAGTATCATTTTCTTTTTGGTTTACAATTACAGCTTATTTCTGGAGAGTGATGGCCACGAGGTTAGCAAAATTTAAAGAGGCTGAGATACAATGCTGTGGGAAAAAAAATAATTCTCAAATAAGGTATTTTCAGACCTGGCCTAGGACAGCCTTCAGCCATGGGCAAGTAGATAGGAGCTTCACTAATGGACAGTTCCACACATTGCTCAAGCAGCCTGACTGTTACTGCTAGAAACAGATTTTGTACTCATCCAACACCAGTGATTTCATGGACTACAATCTCGGTTTCTGCCTCTGCCACAGGTTTCTTTCATCACTCTCCTGTACCTCGAGTTTTTCTGTTAGCAAAATAAAAAAAATCTTCATGCTTTTAAGAGGGAAGCTGAAAGAATAAGGACTGCCTCTTTGCCACACACAATGCTTTGGGAAAGTTAGTAATCACAGCATAGAAGAACAAGTGCACCATTTAGGAAACCAAGGACACTTAAGGTGTCTGCATAAGATGACTGCAATAAGATGACTGCATTGGGAGGCACCTCAGAGCCGGAGGCCTCGTTCAGATGCGGTCCTCTGTGCCAAGAATGGATCGATCAAGATATTTGTCATGTTAATCGAGTACAGAGTAATATTGTTAAAAGTGTTTGTCATCTACTGATTCTACAGTTTTCTGTTTCAATACTACAGATACATTTCACCTGTCCCGATCCTTCCCCAATCACTTCCTTATTTTTAACTGCAATTGCAGCTCCAGCTTTAAGCCAGTGTGGCCACTGGGCTCAGTTTGTAAGGCTCTAGGGATCCTCTTCCAGTTGACAGGCTGAGAGGTTCAAGCAAAAACCACCTCATCGTCGAGCAGAAAAGATTATCAATTTGGATGGGGCCTTTTACATTTCTGATGGTTCTCATGAAGCAGACATTTTGACGTAAGTCATGTTTGGACTTAAATGAGGCACCAGCTAATTCAAGAGCCAGCTGTTCAGCTACAGGCAAAGAAGTTTGTGGGCGAAGGGGGCAAAAAACCCTCTTGGAAATCACACGGGTAAAGCAGTAAATCATGCCATTGGGGCTACACTAAGGAGGAGAGGATGTGCGAGACAGGCATACCTCAGCCTTCTGTTTTACGTGACACCAGCTCTCTCAACAACAGGGATTTGCAAGAGATCTTGATATTAACTCTTTACTGCCAAGTGACCTTACTTAAACAGGGGGTCCTCTCTCTGGGAGTAGATAACATCCAATTCGACAAACAAACCTTATATTACATATAATACTGTATACTACCCCACACTATTCAAAGCTTTTTAGCTGAAATCATTTTCTGTTCTTTAGTAGAGTTATTCAGATGCAGAATGCTCATGACAGCATGAGTGTCCTGCTGTCCCAGAGGTGTGCAACTCAGCTGGTAAGCCATAGAGTTCATGGGTCTTTCAAATCCTGACAGTTCTCAATTTCACATGCAGACAAAGTCCTTTCATAGCTGTATTAAGTGACATTTCAGGACCCCATCAAAGTCGTCAATAATAATTGGAAATTTGGGGCTGAATTCTCAATACCAGAATGAACTTTTGCAAATTAATCTCCTGCATTGGTTTGGGAGGATTCTTTTGTTCCTTGTGGCATTCCCAGTCTCACTTTCTGAGATTTCCCTGGTGCTTTATCCTATCCTTCTTAGAGGAACATGAAGACAAACGGTTTCTACAGATTTCCTAACAGCCATTAGCCCTTTTCCTGAGCGAGCTTTTTAAAAGGTTAAAGGTGCACAAACCTCCTGTGAAGCAGGTACACTTCATGTGGCAGCACAAGCAATGTCTGTTTTGTGCTGCAGCTTGTTTGCACTTCCCTTTTTTACATGGAGAAAGAGACTCCCTTTTCCCCTCCTATTTTGAAGCCATTTCATCAATTACTTTTTTTTTTTTTTAAAAAAAAGGGATATTTCACTTAAATTTTCTCTTGAAAAATGTTTATTCATTGAAGGAGCAGTGCTTCCTCCACCTCTTTAAGAGTGTCCAATATAAAATAAATCTAGGGAACTCAGGTATGTCAAAGCAGATATCCCTATAAACACACTAGGAAAAGTTAAATCATACCACCACTGGAAAAGTACCAAGGCAGTTACAGCAGAAATGAGACTATACTAGTACTTACTCTGGTAATACAGCCTTTGGACATGGAACTCAATTAAAGGAAGTACCACAGCTACGGTGCATGGAATTTTGTGAACTGCATTCTGCTCTTTCTTCTGCCAGAGAGGAAAAATCTATGGTCTTACTAGAATACTGCAATTCTTTCATATGCAAATATGTCAGGCAACAGCATAGCCTCAAGGGTACTGGCAAAACCTGTGAGGCACCAGACTCCAGCGAGCTGTTCATTAAAAGCAAGTTCTGATCAAGACAGCAAACTAAATATATTCAAGTTGTATCCATTCTCTTCCTTCCCCTTTCCCTTTTTAAGGGTTTGGTAAAGTACAGAACACCTAGACTTCCAAAAATTCCTGACCAGTTCTAGTTTTCTCATGAGGAAAGGCAAATGCAATGGATTGGTCAAAAACCAGGGAGCTTTCATAGGAATGGATTGAGTTCAAAGTCACGCTAATCAGAAAGGATTTCTTGGGTCCACGGTGGATTTTCAGGTCCAAGTGAAAACCGTTATTCCGTCTCCCCAGTCACTAGCAGCCTGGGACCCACTGTGGGATGCGAGTAACCGATCAGACACAGGGATCTGAACTTGAGTCCTTCCCCTTCCTCTGGGCACAGTAGTGGCGGGCTTATTCCCCTCTGCAGAGACACTGAGGGATACTCCCAAATCTAAAGTCATCATGACTAAAGTTTTCTACACAGCTCTAAACTACGTCCCTTGGCAAGTTTCTTTCTAGCAACACAAAGGTTATGCTGTGTCATCCTCCTGATGTAGGAAAGAAAGTACCACTTTGGGCAAGAATGCCCTTCAGACAAGGTCAGCCTGGGTTTTGTCCTCACACAGTGCGACTGGCCCTGTTTCTCAGTGGGATGCTCAAAACATTTCAGAGACAACAGACTTTAAAATCAACGGGATGTTAAAAAAAAACCCAACAAACCAACCACAGAAAACAACCCACAGAACTCCACCCCCCCACCAATTTACAGGTGGGAGAAATGAGGTAGAGAGGAGAATACATTGCCCCAAGATGATATAGAAAGCGAGGGAGCCGGGAGAGAAGAGCCCTGCATCTCCACGCCTGAGAGAAAGAACCACCTCCTTTTTCTTATGCACGCATATCATAGAAATTACTGTGCTGCTCCCGGTGTGGGCAGAGAGCCTGTTGTATGCTGTTTAAATGATCTAACAGCTTACTTCCACAGAAAAGTCTTCTTAAATAGTTTCAACTACGAAACATCTGCTGGAGGTGTTTCTTATGCCAAGCAAATGTCACATCAAGAAGGTCATTCACATTGTGCTAACACCTTAATAAGTCATTCTTTCTTTCTTTGGCTTGATGCTCTAATATTTAGAGACGGTTTGAAGTTTTCTACATTATTAGCAAGCAGCTTGTTCAGAACTATAGAGCGAAGGTTACATTGAAAGTGTCCTTTTTCTTTCAGATGAAGTTCATGTGCAGTACTCCAAAGCAAACTAAGAAGCTCAGTCCTCATTAATGTAAGTTTTGAGTCTGAAAATACAGTATCAAAAGGCTTTACTCCCTTGCCTGTGCTGCTTAATTTCATTCTCTCTCTCTCCGCTTTCCTCCACATTTTATCTTTGTAGCCATTTTATATAGCTTTTTAACATTTCTCTGTCTGGGTAACAAGCTGAACTATGCACAATGAGACACAGAACAGAAAGTTATCGGTATTTCAGATTCCAACTCTTCTGTAAATTCATCCTGTTACAGTCTGTCCTTCACCGCTTTACATTATGCACCAACAGAGGAAAACAAAGATCACTAAGGGCATTTCTGTGAAACTTGCACGCCAGTTCTACAGCTTACAGAAATTATTCACTATTAAGCCAACGCGAACGATCTGTCATACCCAGAGAGTCATTTGGCTCTCCATGTTGTAGATGCGGCTGTTTTTACAGACAGACTTTGAAACTCAGCGCTGGGGACTGCATTGGGTTTTGGACAGGGTATTTGGAGAAGGGTATGGGTCAGTACACTAGAGAAATAAGAATCAGAGAGCAAGACAGACCGCTTTCTAGTAAGGCGGTGGACAGCAACTCTGCAGATTCATCCAGCTTTGTGGATAAACCTAGCAGAATTTAGCTAATCCTCACACACAGGAGCAGTGCTGTGACAATTGCTCAGTCAGCCATTCTGGGGTGAATCTGGATCATTTGGGTTTTAAGACTATTACGATGGCTTTACATTTCACTGAGCAGACTATTACACGTTTCATTCAGAAAGACAGTGAATTCTTACATGCGGATTCCAAGTTCACTGTGCAGAAGAAAACAGTGGACAGTTCAGACCGCTGTGGATATCATTGCTTAGCACGTATCAGGACAAGTTAGTTTTTCTAGTAACAGAGATGTAGAATACAGCATTTCCACACTTTGGGAGGAGTTCTAGAAACCCACTTCTGAGAAGAATAAATAGTCTTTATGTCTTCTGCCCTTCAACTCCCCTATCCTACCTTAGATAAAGAAAACTAAAAATTAGCTGACCTTTTATAACATCTGAAACTACATTTCTTTATTTTACTATACTACACTAATATACTCGCTGTTTTGCTCACAATTTCTTTATACATTCAAACTGAACCTCCGTATCTTTATTATTTTCTAACCAGTGGATTACTCCATTTTGTAGTTCACTGCTTTGAAAATATGCATTTCTAGTTTGCTTTTATGGTTAGAACACAACACCGGAACAGCTCTTATAAGGGACAAAGCAAAAGGCAAATTACCGAGGAGAAAGAAAACATCTTCAGATTCACCTGTAGCTTAGAGCTTTCAAGCAAAATATTGCAGTTCTTACAAATGCAATCAGGATTCAGGTGAAAATAACACAGTATATTTTTTATAAGAATAAGGCACAGAATAGGAAGAACTGCCTTAGATTTATTTTGATTAATAGCATTGCTTCGTGCCATCACTGCAAAATTGCCTCTGTCCAACTGACAAGTTATTTCCACAATCAGACAGCTACATCTGTGTCTTCCTGAAAATTCACTTTGGAATACTTGCTTTGCCTTCTTCACGTTTTGCCTTGAAATGGATTTGAACATAGTGGGAGGACACGAGGAATTCTCGCAGCAGAGATAACCGATCATAAGGCACCTGGCACCTAGGCTGAAGACCCACGTTGCACAGTATGCTGCTTATACAGTGACCAAAAGCAAGTCCCTCGGGGAGAGCATAAATGCAGAACAGGCACACGTGACACTTCTGAGCACTCTTACTGCAACTGAGTCCCCAGCTGTTTGCAGCTCGGGGATTTCCTGAGCTAGAGCAGTCTCTGTGTGTTTAACATACTTCCAAGGATTTCTCTTCCGCAACCTTGTACAGCCTCCTCTACAACAGCTCTGCTGGACTTAGGGATAAGAGTTTCACAAATGAATATGAAGAAATATTCATGCCAGAAATCTAAGGAAGGAGCAGAGGCACGGCCTCGAGGGTAAATGAGAACCCTATAGCCTCACCAAGGAACTTGAAGGGGAAAAAGCGTTTATCCTGCTAAAACATCTGGGTGATCAACACTGACTCTTGAGCAGCTAAGCTGGGAGGGCCCACCACTACCAACTTCGTCTGTTATGGAAGATGTACTAGGAAAGAAAGAGTCAAAGCCGCCATCTTTTATGGCGAGGAAAAGCAGCCTCACAAATCCCAAACAAGCCTCAAATTTTCAGACCCAAACAAGGCGTCCTGATGCACATAGTCACACCCTGGCAGAGGCTCCTCACCTGGGAGAAAGAGCGTTCAAGCCAGAGCGGACAAACCAGCCTGCAGATTCCACAGCTGGGGCATTCTGAGTGCTTGCAGAACATCTGTGTCCAAACCTCTGACAAGCCTGCTTTTTGCACACCTCCCAGATCATTTTACTCACCTGCACGTGCCCAGATCACAAGCAGTCCAAAAGTTCCCTCTTCAGACCACGTGCTCAGCCGGCTGAAATCCACCAGTCACAGCATGCTCGCGTTCAGTGAAAGGGAACCAACTTGGAACTCCAGTAAGGCAAAAGGGTTTTAATATCCCATATACAGGAAGCCAGTTATCCCCACCCACATTCAAACGACCAAAGCGTTAGTCCCCATTTTCTGCTTTTATGAGACACAGTTGAAGTTTAGCTGATATGATGCAGAGGGTTTGTTTTTTAAATCTGTTTGCAAAGCTTGACCTTTTTTAATGACTCTCAGTAATATTGCTTCATTACATATATGTTAACACCTTTTCATTTCAAGATTGGTAATATACTTTTAACCTACTTCTTAAAAGATTAATCATTATTGGTAGTAAATTCCAGGGTATTTTTCCAGGCTTCTTGGTGTGTCAGCCATAAAAAAAAAAGTAAATTATGAAGGTGTGTGTAGGGATCACCCTTGGCTATATAGGTTCTCACACGAGACCAGAAAGACTGTAGTATCTTATGGTAACAGCACCATGGAGCCACATGCTGTTCTAGAAGACACATATCAATGTGATGTCTAAGTTAATCTGCCCTTTATGGCAAACTCCTACTGACATTGAAGAGTTGTGCATACACAGAAAGAGTAGATAGAATATAATACAAAAATAAAGTGGCGGTATCAACTGAAGTTCCTTGTTCTCCTGAGTTTGTCAAGGCTTTGTTACTTGGCAGCTTTTCATACAATATTTATTACGGCTGCAATTTTTCCCCATTAACACGTTTTATCTGGGAAAAATGTCACATTTTTCTATTTTAAATATACTAAGTCTGACATTTTTTGTGAGCTCATCTGTAGTAGATCGCTTTTTGTTCTAACCTTGGAGCAGTGGGGATAAGATGCTTCTCCTATCTTCTTACTTTTTTTTCCTTTGAAGTCGATATATTCCCTGTGTTTTGGGTTTGTGTGCTATACGGATTCTCACAACAGAGTGGAAGTCATAGGTAGTGTTCAGGCCTTAAGCTATTATTGCTCAAACTACAAGTGGATAGAAAACTTCTTTGCTAATATCAAAGATAAGAACAAGTCATATATCAAAGAAATGGGTCAGAGCTGACTCCTTGGGCAGCCTAGATTCTCTCTGGTGCATCAGCATTTCAAATTAGCAGGTGCACATGTGCAGTGTACACAACAAATTGGATAATCTACTGCTTGATAGCTCAGAAAACATTAGCATTCAGTCAGCCAGTACTTTATCACTTACTCCACTACAGATGATGTATGTTGCAAGCAGCATGGGGAAACAAAAAAATCTACACGTCATAAGAATTCTTTTAGAATTCACCAAAAGGCAGTTTCTCCAAGCTAGTATTCCTTTTTTCATTTTTTTAATAGTTGACTCATGCAAACTGAAATTTGTATCTGCTCATCTAGAGTTCATGCCATGCATCAGAAGTGAAAGCATAATTTTCATCCTTCTACATGAACCGAATTGTTGTTGTTATCCAGTTTTCCACATGTGAAATTCTGTCATCTCTGTCAATGTCTGTGTATCTAAATTTGTAATTCAGCAGTCTGGCTTACAGGTCTGAAACCACGCTGGCATCTAAAAGGAAAAGATAATTTCTTTCCCTCCTACAAGGAATGTCCCATTGTTATGATCCAATTTTCCTTTCAGTATTTGTCACTATTATTTTTTAATTAGGCACGTAATGCATTTAATATCCTTCATAGCCTTGAATTCCCCACTTAACCTGTACTCTTAGGGTTCAGAAATACCAGTTCTCCATTTAAATAGCTGGGAAAATCATTCATGAGATAATTTTCTCTCTATGTAGACAGGCGAGTTTCCCAAATCATGAAATGTCTTTTAAAGGTAACATTTACCTTCACATCACAAACATTCTTATATTATCTTCTTATGTGTAAACGGATAAAATTGCAAAATAGATACAGCAAGTTCTGATTTCAATGTCTTTAGAGCAAAAGATTTTTTACCTACGTTTAATGTGTTTATGAATCTGCAAGACAGCAGTCTGTTACCATTAGTAGATAGGTTCAACAGTACATGTGCTGTTTTCGGCATCTTTTCCCCTCCAAACATTGTTCAATCACAGTGAAAACTCATTCACTGAGCTGCTTATCCATGGTACTTAGCAAGCAAATTCAACTTAATGGGCATTTTTGCAGCTATGTAACTATCCCAATGGCTGATGCAGAGATCTGAACAAAAGTGATGTTCTGCCTGTCTTATGGAAAGCAGAAGACACCCCTGAGAGAGTATGGAGTGCCTCACAGAAGAATGCCCGAGTACTTCAAGCCATATATCCATAACCTAACTCTAGATCCTGATTACGTTATAAGAAGCCAAGCCACTTCCATGTAGCACATCTTTTCTTGTTAGCGCCCGTGGCCTTTTCCAAAGCAGTGTGTCAGCAGCCGCATGAAAAATCACTGAGAGCCATAATTAAAAATACATAGAAACCTCTCTGCTGGGGGTACAGTGAGAATCAGTCAACAATTCTGCTAGTAGAAGCGCTGTCCCCCGTTCAGCTGTCAACCAGACTGAACAGGGGGCTGGACGTTACAAGCACTCTCACCGTTTGGTCACTACCGCTTTCCCCCGTAACATTTTCTGTCACTGCGAAGGTCAGTGTCAGCCTCCAGCTGACAGAATTGTCAATATTAACAGCCAACTGCTCATCTTCAATCACTGAGAATATCTGCCACAGCACCATGAGACAAGCGGGAAGAGGTTGAGACATACGTTAATTCCAGTTCCTGGTAAGAGATTACACTTCAATACTGAACGTTGATTTTGAGATTATGTCTCATTAACAGAAAGGATGAGAATTGCCAGAAATTATCACTACTGGGAGTTTATATCTAGAAAATTTACGAGCTACCTATGAATCTCTGCTAAAGTCATTTTAACTGAAGAAATCTTAAACTTGTAACTCTCTGAAACCTCAGTTATCCACATTCTGGCACGTGTAGATCTCCTGGACCATTCACTGTTGTCTCATATATGCATATAAAAAAATCTGCATATGGTGTTATCTAGAACTGTACTAGATGATATTTGGACATGTACCTGAGCCCTTCTCCCCCATTCAGTGGCTACCATATTACAAAGATCTACATGATGATGAAAATAAAGTATGAAGATACAGAACGAGAGCAGCATGGAGTCTAAAATTAAATCCTACACTGCACACAGAATTTGCTTGTCTTCTGCACCAGACCACCAGATCACAAATCAGACCTATTGGACAATTAATGGAGTTATGGAGTTGGCAGTTGTGGAAACTGCAGTGCCACTTGACACACAATTTTCATCCAATACATTATAAATATTATAAATATTTTACTATACAGGCAACACGAGGCAGCAAATATATTATCAGCTTGCCCGCCTCAATTCATAAGGCAAAAAAGTTGTGATATTTGTTTGTTTGTTGTGGGGGTTTTTTAAACAATACAGCTAGTTTTGTTATCCTGCTGTAACAGTCACTCCGGCTTCTATTCCAGCAGCCCCCTCTGCCAAAGTGGAGGACGTTACTTGGCTTTTTGCAAATCCTCATAGGTCAAGTGTGTGCAGGAATCATACAGATCCTTCTGCAAGTGAAGAAGGATCTGGATTTTGTTGATCAGAAAGAAATTGGAGGAATCTTTCCCTCTTTCAGACCACCTTGCTTTGACCTTCGCTACTCCCCTCTCTTACGTTTTAGTCCCAGAAACAGCTGTGTCAGCTTCAGTTGATTTCTGTCCAGTGCCAGACTCTCCTTTATTCTATTTCTGAATTTTTTCACACTTTCTACATCATCGGCTCCATATAAAGAACACCAGTGGAAATGATTTCTCCATTTAGGCAGTTACTATTCACAGGGGATAGAGAAGTTAAGGCTATTTTACACCAGTACTGGTAGTCTCCACACCCAACAGGTTTTCAGGGGCTAACAATAACATGCCAGGTAGATAAAATCTAACTAAATTTCACTTCACAGTTGCACCAAGGTAGACAGAAAAGCCTTTACGTGAAGAGCCAACATATTTCTTTTTATAACTGTCAAATTCCTAAGAATAGGCCTGTGCCATCTAGATGGCAGACGACTTCGCTGGGGTTTAAAGGAAATTTCCCAGAAGTCCCGCTGTTGTGCTGAGAGGTTGGGTTCTGCGTCGCCCCTCTCCAGCCCCTGTATTATTTCTCTATGTAAAGGATGAGTTCAGATAGAACAGGGCTACCTCCAAGGACATCTGTACACAGAATGTCTCACAGCAACTTGTTCTGAACACTCTGGAACTGAAAACAGGGATTAGATTAGTTCAGTAAATGGAAATCTAGTTCTTGATAGATTTACAAATGAGTAGTTCCTGAAACTTCAGCACCTCATGAAGGAATGAAGAGCTAATGCTACAACTACTTTTTTTGGAAAGCGTGTAATTTTGCTTGAATTAAATTTGGATTCTATATTTCACACCATATATATACATATGTTGCAAACCTAAAAGTTGCAACTTGGCAAAGTCTTTGAAAATTGTAGGATTTCTGTTTGAGAGACAATGAGAGTATTTTACAGACATATGCCGAACGTGTTTTCTAACTCTGGAGTATTTTTGTCTAGGGGAAGCAAGGAAAAGAAATTCACAATCTTCATTCATAATGGGTAGTCCTTCACCCGATAAGGAGTCATCCTAAATTGACCCACAGGTATAATAATATATATAATAATATAAAGTGCTGTTCAAATTCTGTGCCAGAACCGATCTAAAAAAAAATATATACTGCTATCATTATTTGCATTAGAGTACTATTCAAAGGCCATAACCGAATCACTATCCCATTGCGCAGGATGAATACTACACAACTCTGCTGGTTTGAATACCACGTAGCACATCAATTTTTTTAGTGCCACGCTACCTTGACTTTTCCTTAGTCTGATACTAATGCTTTAAAAACATCAGTTTCTGTTGATTTAAGAGCTGACACAAAAGGTTCAGCTGTTCCTCTAAAGAAAGCCAACGAGGCAAAACTACAAACCTGAAGTGTATATTTATTGTGTGATTTAATAAGATATGAAAAGAGACATATTTGTTTTCAGCTGCTGTTCCAGCTACTGACATGTTACCAGAGCACATTTAAATACTAGTATAAAATCCAATTTTGACAGGATACACTTCATCCCCACTTTGAGCAGCAAAGATATCACCAAAGTATAGAGCTCACGTCCAGAATATTCTTCTGCCTTAGGAACAGTGAGTTACAAGACATGTTTAGGACAAAACTAACTTCTGGAGCTGAAAATCCCTGTCCTTCCCCCAGAGGAACTTAGTTCCTCCCTCCAAAGAAACAGCTGCCACCCTAAACCAGCGGAGCTGAGGACCGTTGAGCTGTAGGAACTGGATTGCTATTGGTCTTTAGCTCTGCCTAATTTCAGGTTGAAGAGTAAAACTAATTACTTCATTTTGTCTCAGACTAGGAGAACCCATGTAGGCAGACACCACTACGCAACTGGTGGGCAACCATTTTTCATGTTGCAGCAACAGAAGTCCTTCTCCAATTCCTTCCCATCCTCAGTGGGTGGACTTCATTCACACTCGTATGAGTGAGAGCAGTATGGAGCCACACACAATACTTCCTATGGAAACACTACGCCAAGAGAAAAAGCAGCTGAATGACACTGGAGAATAGCATCTTAGGAAGCACTTGCTGCTTTTGACTCCAAATTTGGGAATTAGGCAGATGATTTTTGATCAGGGCTAAAGCTGCTACAAGAGGACAAACATTTAGGCCATAGTTTACAACAGGTGACAGCTCTGCCTAGTGACAGTATTTCCTTACACTTCCTCCACGCTCCCCTTATCGCTTGCTCTTCTTCCTCCTTTACTTGTACCAGCACAGGCACTTCGCCTACTGAGTCACTCAGTAAAATCTGGTCAACACAAAAGCAGGAGGAAGAATACTCTCAACTAGTGTGAACAAAGGTACACCGCCCTTGAGACCACAGCCTTTGTGAATGAGAGCAGAATTTGGGACAATTCTTTTTGTGTCTGTGTAAGATTCAGACATCAGAGTAGAGGTTGATGTACTAGAGCAGCAGCAATGGAACAGATGTGGTATCTGAAGACAACTAAACTTGCTAAGACTGCCAGGAACCACCGAAAGCTTCAGGAGTTTGATCAAAGGGTACCCCAAAATTGTAGAGGGTGGCTCTTTCTCCTCATTTAAGATCTAGACCGTGCTGGGGTGGCCGGAGAAGCTACTACCACACATGGCCAATTCAGGAGGTAAAAGCAGGGACACAGTGCTTGCAGTTTATCTCCGGGAACACGATCCAGTTATGGGTCACTTACACCAAAAGCAAAACAGATTACAACCTAATTACCCAGAAAATAAATTGCGGAGAAAAGGGAGTGAGGATATCACACAGGAGGAGGAAGTCCACAAACCTCAAAGAGTACCCAACACCAGAAAGCCCAAACCAAGTGACCAGCTAGGCTCCTCACCCCCAACTACCTACCACAGCATTTATTCCTCAAATGAATGAATTCAGTGAACCAGGCCAAGTCAGGCGACTTGCAACAAGGCTGTCATCTAGTACTACTTAACACGCTCATAGACCTCTTCAGTATAAACATAGATTCAAATACAATGCAAACAGCATAACGTGCTGAGAAGAGCCCAAAACAAAACACGCAATTATTGAAAGAGAAAACCCACCCAATCACCATGACTGCCTCAATGCCGAAGAGGAGGAAACTCCCACCTGTGTCCGGTATTGCTTTCTGCCTCTTTCTTGTGTCATCTGTAGAAAGAAAGGAGGGCAGAATGCAATAGTCTCCAAAGATGGACGGTTTACAAATCAAGATCTTCTGACACTTCATTAGCTCCATGGGGGATGCTAGTATCAAATTGCTTTCCTATCAGCCACATAGCTTTATTTAGTTGAACTAGGTAGTGTTTGCCTGTGGAACCAACTATGTCCAGCCAGGTCCAGAGTTTCAAAAACATGTTCTAGCCATTTCCGCAAAAATACTTCCAAGGAAAATAGCCAAAAAAAGGGGAAAAAATGGTGGTCATTTATCTCTACTATCAGTTTATTAGGTCATTATTTCAAATTATCTGCAAGTCACAGTACTAGTTAATGGCACCAAACAGGACTATCTCCCAAAACAGTACCCCATATTGCATTTGCCTTGCCCAGGACTTAGCAGTCCAGTAACTCTAGCGATATACTGTGGATGTGAATAGCGCATGGAGAGCAGATAGGGGCGTATGTGGACCTGTGGTGCAGGGAACAGGTGGTCCACAATGCTCATGACCCAGGGAAAAAACAACCGCAGGGAAAGAGCCTTGCTGAACTGCAAGCATCAAGCTGTCTTTATTTGTACAGACTTGCTCAGTGTCAGTCATTTATCAAGTTCCTCTCTGGAAGAAGAGGAGGCAGAAGACAAGGGGCCACTTCAGACATTAGCTTGCTTTATACCTCGCTAATTCCATCACATAGCTGGAAACTGAATATTGCATGAATCTTGAGAGTAAATGTAGGCTATGGATTTGAACAGCATAAAAATAAGGGCTCGTGATATCATAGCTAACACACAATACATCATATAACACTAGGATGGTCTCTCTTCACCATCCAGAAAATCAGATCATCTCAACCGCATTCCAGTGCGCCCACAGAGTAGATAGTGTCACACCATCAGATGCCTCACACGTACATTTTTAAATAAATGCCCAAGCAGATGAAATCTGACTGTAAGAAGCTACATATATTCAGATATCACATAAATACCAGCTGTTATTTTCTTATAAATGCAATTGCCAATGTGTAATAAATAAAAGAACAAATCAACACTGTACCCTGCCAGACAAGAAAGAGCCAAGACAAGAACTCATTGCTAGTTTTATCCTGCTGCCGCTGCTGAGCTTCACTCAATATTTACCAGGCATAAACTTCGGGTTTAAAATAACAGTAACTGCAAAATGGAATTTACGGCACAGCCAAGAACCTTTAATTCTTGCAAAGTAACTGCACTGAGTTTAAAGGGCAGAGTTCTGGGATTGTTCTTAAAAGATTTTCAGTCTAGAATGAAAAGATGAAGTTTGGTGCTGGGTTTTGTTTGCTTGTTTGTTTTAAAAAAAACAACAAACAAACCTTGCCTACAATCTATTTTTCAGTCTTTCTGCTCCTCACGGTTACATGTACACAACAAAAAATCCTCCTAATGTTCCTTGACTGGAAAAAACACAGCAGCATTCATAGCATCATTCCTTACAGTCAAGTACCTAGCTGAAAACCCAGATCCAGCCCCTAAAAGGTCGCTGCAAATGGGAGCAATCCCTAGAAAGATATTCCAACTGTTAAGTTAACTTGGCTGCTAGTTGGAGGATTAGTAGAAAACAGAGCTATCCCGTGATTCTCCCTTCTGCAAAATAGAAAGAAGGGCTGGGTCAGGGGGAAGCCTATGAAAATCAGTGCTTGTTTTTGTAAAAAAAAAAAAAAAAAAAAAAAAAAAAAAATCAGAGTTCTTAAGCTATTAGTGGCTGATCACTTGAAGGAAGTATGCAGCTGTTTTGATTAATGATTGAATTTTAAATATTTATGATGGATTAAGTATGTATCTGGAAATGATTGGGGGTACTGCTGTTTGTCGTATGCTTCTCACCAGGACTCTACTGAAAATGAGATAATATCACAACAGGCTTTAATTCCAGGATAAAATATTGCAAGAAATTGTAGAGGCAGAAATACTGCGGGGAGAAAAAATAAAATAAAATAAAAATAATAATAATAAAAAAATCTAAGTAGTTAAAAGTTGATTCAAGACTATTTTCAGAATATTTTGAAATGAGCTTCCCTCCCTCCCCCACCCCCCTTAAAAACAATTTTCTGATTACTTGGTATTTAAAGTACTCTTGAATCACAACTTTTCAAATGCATTTTAGCATTCAGTAGGAATCTGCATCACCTGTGTTCCACCTGCAGTGTTTCAGCCAAGGATAAACAAGAACTGGGTGATGTTAGTAACTGCTATGGTACCTGCAAAGAAACGATGGCCAGATTGCCTCTGATTAAATTCTTAAAGCTGGTCATTGCCTATCCAGACTGATACCATGGCTGTGGACATTGCTAGAGCGCAGAGCTTGGGGATCTGGGATTTTCGGTCTTCCTTTTTCAACAGGGAGGACAGGGGAGAAGAAGATCCCAAGCAGACCAGCTCCGCGTTAATCATCTCCATTCCCTTTTCCCCCAAGGTAGGATGGTAGCAGAGGTAAAAATAATATACCCATCCTCTCTCCCTTTGAGCTGCCATAAGGAAAAGCACGCACTGAAATTCTTTCATCTTCCACCAAGCATTTTGGAGGATTTTATAGTGCCACAATGGTTTTTTAGGACAGTTGATGGCTTAAAGAAGATCCCCTGGGAAGATCCTGTCACCTGGTAGGTTTGGGCATGGGAAGAGGTCATAGCTTCCCTGGGGACTGTCCCGTACAATGAGATAGGCCCTCACAGTTATTGCGGGTCAGAGCTCAGTTCAGGCCTCCTGCTGGCAGCGAGGTACAGTGTGAGTGTCTGGTTCCACACAGCAACACCAGACAAATGATCCACCCCCCACCCCCCAAAAAAAACCCCAACAAAACAAAACAAAAAAGAAAGCCAACTGCTCACCAAGACCTAAGGATTTAAACATAAAGGTGAAAATTAAGTGACAGCATCACCAACGGAAAACACTGTTGAGTGCTGTGGCATTGTCCCCCTGCTAGTTAAAGCACTTCAAATGCTGCAGTCTTTACATGAAATGATACTGTTGTATCCAAGATTCTTAGGAGTCTGATTAGGCGGATGCATAGTAGAAAGAGAAAAAAAAAATACTGAAAACTGGTTATGTATAAGATACGATTTATAAAGGATGCAAAATATCTGTACTTCATTTTTTTTGTTGTACTCCTTTCGGAAAAATTCTGCAAATGTGTACGAGTTTCACAGAAAATGCTACATATAATCTATACACATTTACCTCTAGTATAATGCGAGGAAACAAGTTTTTTGACCAAAAAATACAGGAGTCCATGATTTTTCATGATCCTTTGTGTCTCATTAAATAGTTATGAAGTAACCTAAAGAACTGGCTTGTGGCTTTCTGCAGCAATATTTTCATATAAAATGAGCACATTTTGATTCAGCCTCTAAAGCCACATCTCTAGCTGATTGGTGGTTGAGTATACTGCAGATTATGGTAACGTACATTATTGAGCCGTAGCAAAAAACTTGTGAGTGGAATTTAAATTCCAGGATGGTTTGACCCTGTCTTTTTTATTTTAGACGTCTTCACCAGAGCTGAAATTGTTTATCATATACTTCAGCCTAAGGCAAAATTTTGGACCTGAGCTCAGATCCATTAAAACACATGTTTGTAAGGCAGGTCTGGACACAACAAGGCATAATATGCCACTGCAACCAGAGTATTTCTCTACTCACAATGACAACTACTAAAACCCTTCAGATATTCATCAGCTCCTGATGCTTACTTTTTGAAAAGTCTCGATAATTACTTCCTGTACTTGGCAATATTCAGAAATTATTTTCTGCTGCCACAAGAAATATTTAGGATGAAAATATTCTCCCATTGGTACCTTTCTGTGTGGTATTGACTGGGAATGTATTTATATTTAGGTTTCACCCAAGAGAAAAAGATTCTTGTATAATTCAGTACTACACTTAGAGAGGAAAAAACCTCTAGGCCACAATATGTAGTTAATATTCAGAATTAAGTCAGTTTATTATGCATCAACTGGTAGGTCAAACTCAGCTTTGTGTGCTGTAATTTATAATACAGCTTTATGCCCAAAGCAATATGGAAGCCCTGAAGCAACATTGTGAATTATTACAACTGAATCTGAACACTACCTACCTAAATCTATATTATTTCTTATGTTTCTATTGCGTGCAGGCTATAAACATGATGTCAGATAGCTCTATGCTGCAAGGACATCTAAATAAAATATCAGTTTCATGACCAGTGTCAGCATTTGGCAGTCTGCTTCCTGCAATCTTAATAAGTGGGAGCCCAGCTGCTTCAGCTGATTTAACTAATTCAGTGAAAGTAATATAAGGGGCTTTACAACTTTCTAAGAAGTAACAGATTTTTCTCCCCTAATGGCACAGCAAATAAAACTGCACAGCATTTGGTAACATTACAGTTTTGCCCAGGCTCAGATTTTATATTTCCATCTTATATTGAGTGATCTACACGGGCAAGGCACAAAGCAATACGCTCCTGGACATCCTCAGGAGCTAAAGCTGAACTACCCTACTACTCCCTTCTGCTTCCACTTCAGGGCAGGAAGGAGCCCAAGTGTGAACAGGCATCCCATTGTCTAGGGGCAAAGCCGGGCTGCCTTTGCAGTGCCATCACTACGGAGGGTTCGCTTCCGAATGGCATGAACTACCCTATACATAATAGAGAACAAGACTGGAAATGGACATCACTGAAGCGGTCAAACCAGTTACAGTCTCTTCAAACGCTGGGCAAATGAACTCCTTTCCTTGCGTTTACCCAGACAGTAATCTAGAGACAGGATAAGATGACTCAGTAGAACATACAGCACCTTTGCCATCCCTGAAAACCGGACATGCTTTTGTCTCAATCATTTTAAAAGATAAGCAAGCTTAAGATCGGGGATCATTAGGCCAGACGTGTGTCAGAGGTATCCCTCTGAAGGGTATTTTCAGCCATGATAAGTGGCATAAGTGGAGACAGAACAAAGTTTCCACAGTAAAACCGGTAAGTTTTATTCTTCCGCACTCTCCTTCTGTCACTCAGAGCTGTACCCACAACAGGTGCCGTAACGGTAAACTTGCCAGCTCAGGCTTGGTAGCCACTTTTGTACACTCCTGCTAATACTCTTCAAGTAATAAGTGGTCTTGTGAAGAATTAAATTTAAAAAATTGCAAAACTCTACCATCAAACCCCATCGACATCGGCTAATTAATTCCGAGTATTTTGATGTTGCTTCTCACCATAGCGTAGCACATCTCTCTGAACTCACAAAGACCCTTATTTATACGTTCCTTGGAGCAGTTTTCCACTGGTGTATCCCTATGACTACATTATAATGGATTTATACATCCTCCTGACTTACACCTCTTTGAGAGATCAGAACTAGTCCCAAGAGGTTTAAGCCTCACCTAAATTAGTTCCCAACGTGAAAGAATCTGCAAATAAACTAATTAGAGATTAATTGGCTAATACATATAGATAAGTTAATTAGGGATTAATTAGTGTTTATATAGTATGGTCCTTAGAAGATGTAAATTGCTCTTAAAGAACTAAGTATTCTGTGTCAATTTCCGTGGCTGGCTGGCAGTTCTTAGTTGATGTGTACACGACTGTACTTGCTGTTGTATCTACCAGCTTACACATTTCCCCACAATTCCTTCTGCATAGTTTGTCCTTATGAATTTGATCTTCTCATCTTGCTAAAGAATTACCTGGAGAAAAACAAACTAAAAGATCGAATCACAGTGCGCTATTGAAATGCATACACCTCCAGAGAAGAAAAAGAAATGTCCTCTTCTTTTGTGCAGAAAGGGGGCCGTGGCCCTGGGAAGCCATGCTGAGCAATACGTCGAGTGGTTTCACAAATCCCCGTCTGACCCTGGAACGAACAAGCTCTCTCCAGAATGTGGATCCAGATTCTTCTTCATAAGCTATTCTAAGCCCTCCACCTTCCTGAGATATAGGCAGGATTCAGAGGAGCGTACATAAGCAAGAGTGTGCCCGTACAGCCTAGCGCTGTGAACTGCCTTCCTAGTCTACCCACCTATAACTTCCCACCTGCTTTCAACTTTTAAGAATTTTATTTTCCTGGATCAATCTAACTCCATCCAAGAACTGCTGTAATTCCTCCAAAACTGTATTCTACAGGCTATGGAAAATGTCTCAGACTGTTAATATATTTACAAAATGTATTGTGAACTTCCTTTTGTTGAAGTCTTCGATCCCAAGCATATATATTCCTACATATTTTCCCCAGTTCTGAATTGGTTACTAACTCTTAGGTGTTCAGCAACGAATGGGGGGCTATAACTAAATCATGGAGTCAGCCCTAAAGAGAGGAAAATTTGAACTGCAAGCTTTTCATGGTGAAGATTCCAGAAGTCACGTATGTTAATTTGCACTCTAAACCTGATAGCTGTTTTATATACATATAAAAATAACACAGGCTGAGCACAAAGCTACTGAAAACTAACCAACTAATGCAAAACTCATAACACAATTGGCATTTAGGACAAGTGTTCAATTTTACAGCTCACTCTGCTGACGTGCACATAGGTAGAGTCTCAGTTGCAGAACAAGCCCTAAGTTACAGGTGAGTAAAACCGAGCAGCCTCCAGACACACAAGCCCTATGGAAACGTTCTTCAAAGCTGATACTTGAAGACCGGAGAGGACAGAACCGGGACTACTCTGCTAAGAAAAAGGAAAAACCTGTGAAGAAAAACTTCAGCATCTTGGCTCTAACTGGTATTGGCAGAGTCAATAACCCAAAAATGAACAAGCCTTCAAAGTGAATATTTGAGCAGAAGGACAATTATTGCAGGACGACACATTAGCCAGGAAAGGCTTTTCTTGCACAAGAATCCACATAGCACCAGCTAAATAAGATGTATACGAAATCCCCTGTTGTTTCCAGCTACACGCACACATCCCACATGCTAGCAAAGTAATCAGGAAAAACCTTTCATATAACTCACGTAAATTGAGCTCCTCAGTCACGCTTCCGAACCTTCTCCTGGCTATAACGGGGAGCTTCTGCCACAGCGTGCTGCTTGTAAGCACTTCTGGGAATGATGAATTGGACCAATAATTCTTTTCAGGTGGTTTCAGCTTAGCAGATTTAAATGGAGTTTTATTCTCTTAGCAAATAATGGGACTTGTTATGATACTACCCACAACACAGTTTGAACAACTACAACAATGACGCGGTTTTCTTTTTTTCTTAAGGTTTGACTGCACAATCCAAACACCATTGTTAGCAGGCAATGTGAAGAGGGTTGAAGAGGGGTTTTTTTTAATGCAATATGCAAAGTTCTTAATTTATCCCTATCTTTGATCCTTCTGAGAAGAGTTCTACCTTATATTGCCATACTGGGACAGACAACAGACACTTGAAAACAAAACCTCCAAAATAAAACCATTTAAATGCCTAAGTTTGCTAGAAAAATGTATATTCAAGCTAAGAAACTTCTAGACACCACAATAAGACATGTCAGCTAGAGAAGTTTGTTGAATCTCCAAAGACATACTACTGAAAAAAAAAAAAAATGAGAACAGTCCTGCATTATTTTGGATACCAACAGTTAACTGCCCACACAGGCTTTAAACCATACAGGATTTCAATCGCAGGAAGTACCACGAATGCATACCAGCACAACAGCACCACCTCTACCACCACTTCCATACACACACTGCGCAACAGCCTTTCCCAGCTGTTGAACACTAAGCCTCAGTTGTTCTCTGCTGATATGCAGAATACATCATTCACATGAGTTTTAATTGAGTTGAAATTCACCTCTAACAATGTATTTTTTTTAAACTGACAAACACCTGACCTGCTTAATCATGAAACTGACCCAGCAGAAAATTGGATGTAGAGTTGAAACTTCACTCCATTTACAAATTCCTTGCTAGGGAATTTGCAAGCTTTATACTTCCTCTGCTGTAGTCTTTCTGCCACATTTAAAATGGAGTTGATGTATATTTCAGAGCATCAGTATTTGTTCAACTATCTACAAAGCCTCAACTCACCATTCATCACCCATAAGTCTTCGTCTTTTTCCACCTATGTTACTGTCGTTCCCACACTTTGCTGACAAAGGATCTCAGCAACAAGGGGCTGCCTGACTATGGAACGTGGTTGGCTTCAAACATAGGTCATGACAAGCCATGCTCAGCACTATTTCTGCAACTGGGCTTAGTCCTCGGACCCATAACCACATTAACTGGGAATTCAGGACAACTTGCATTTGCCTGTAAGAAAGAGAACCGTGGTTATGAACCAGGAACATCTGCTGGAAGAGTGAGGAGGTGTGTAGGATGGCGTGGTATGTGCGGAACGAAGAGGGTCGGAGTTTACCAGTGTAGATACTGCTGGCATTTACTGTTACTGTTGTCGCTTAAGTACAATCAGAGTAGGTCTGACCTCAGGCAGAAGGTGACAGATTCTCACATAGCAAAGGACTCACTGCCTGGGCACTGAGATTTAACCACTCTGCACAGGGCAGCAATAAGTAAAAGGCAGTAGCTGAAGACAAAGTTTTCAGAGTGTGCACTTTAAAGAAACCCATTTCCTCCTAGCCTGCCTTTGCACCCTTCCCCCTTTCTCTTTCCACACAGAGAGCACTGTGGTTACATACAATAGAGTCTGTGCTATTTCTAGTCAAGGTCACTAAAATCATTTTTACATTTTTGTCTTTAAAGAAAAATTTAAAAAAAAAAAAATCATTATTACCCTCACTTGGATGGTCTCTTTCAACACAAAGCATGACTGTGAATCACCTTCCTGTTCATAGGTGCATCTCTGGCAGCTGAGACATAAAATCTTCCTTATGGAAGAACGTATTTCCCTGGCAAGGCTGTGGCTGCTGCGTGTGCATTACTGGTACCTTGGCACATGGGAAAATTATTCCTGGATCATCCTGATTTTTTAAATTTTTTTTATTTCATCTAATTGTAAAATTCTTCAAATCGCGTTCCCCATCTGGACTCTTCCAGGCCTTTCCAGGACATTTGTAAATGTTTTCATTTCCCTTCAGTGAGTACAGCCATCTTTTCAAGTGTAGCCTTTTCCCTGCAAGCAGGCACCACTTGCAGAAATTTCATTCCCAGAGAATGTAGCACACAGTAGAAAATGTGCAAAGCTAGTGCAGGATGAGTAAAAGCTCTTAAGTGTATGTTGCTCATTAATTAGTCAACAGAGTCTCCAGCTGCCTCTCTCATTCAAGGCTGTTTTCCTTTGCTTATCTTTTTTTTTCCTTCCCCCCCGCCCCCAGGAAACCAGCTCCATACATACAGCTTGCTTTAAAGCGATTTCTGCCATGTCTCTGATATCACCTATATTAAGTGCTCCATATAAAACAATGGAGCACATTTTAGTTACATTATGCTGACTCCTTTTCCTTGGAATAATTTATATTTTTTTAACTTTTTTTACTGTTAAATTTACTGGTATTGCACAGGGGTGCACTTTATCATGGACAAAACATTATAAATCCCCTGACATCTACCTGTGTAAGAAAGAGTATGTTATGCACATGCGCAGAAAACAGAATCCGGGCAACAGATATAATAAAATCATGTGAACCAACTCAAAACATGGGGCAACAGCACTGTTGTTTTACCAGCCAGTTCAAAGGCATCAGTGCTAATGATGAGGTCTAGCAGTTCTAGACACTATGCAAAACACATTAACAGCTTCTGACCCCCAAAACTTACCATAGGTGCTGGTGTATAGATCAAAGGCGTAGATGTGGAAAGTGAGTTTTTCCAGCGCTAGGAAAATATTTGTGATGCAGCCTGGAAAAGGAAATTGTAGCCCCTGTAACCTAGTCTAGGGCTGTAACCTTGGTTTACCATCAGTGGGTGATCTGCCAATCACCAACATTTCTCAAAAGCAAGCATGATCTAAAATAACGCTGTTTCTCTGAGCATAAAGGCTCAGAGAACGTATTGACGATCATATGTCTAGATGTATAAATATACATTGCTAAGTAGAAGTTTTCCTCCTTGTTTTAAATAAAGTCTGAGGTTCCTTTAACGATAGCTGAAGGTTGACACTTAATGGATTATTCCATTTACCTTGCTTCTCAGTTTAAACAACGTATCAGATAGAAAATAATTCAGAGGTTCCCGTAGAACATTTTGCTGGATGTCAGATGTTACAAAGCGAGGGAAGTTTAATCGCTCTGCTTTTAAACGTAGCTCTGATAAAGGCCTAGCCAGCCTGTAAGCATCCCATTCAGAAATGCTTTTGGATTGTTTATGTCTTCTTTCACCAAATTTGTATGAAGGACAATCTTGAGCCATCTGGTGCCTATTTAATTTTTAACCACCTCTCACTTGGAATATTTCTTTCTTTATACTTATTTTGTCTTAACAAATTGGCCATAAGCTAAACTGCACCATCTGTGACTTCCAGTAAATACAACTGTTGCTAATGAAATTACCCAGCTTCATCATTTTGATTTAAATGCATTGCCTGCTTTTTCTATGACCTTTCATTGCTTGCCATCAAATCACAGCTTTCACACATTTAGATACACACTCATGTAGGTCAGGCTTCAGGAATAAATCTTATCTGTGAATCTCGAGAAGCCTGGCCAAGCTTGCTCAGCAGGCTGGCGTGAGCTACCACAGCCAGGGCCATGCTAAGAAATCATTATGGCATTTGTGACCATCCAGCTTAGGGGCTGAACTCAGTGTGTTTCATGCTCCAGGGCAGATCCCCTGCCATGTGACCAATTGGTCACTGTTTCTTGTTCTCTTGCCTCCCATTTGTTTGACTGACTGAATTAATGATTCTGGATGCGCTAGCCCAGTCTTTTGGCCACCCTGTCTCTTATTCAATCACAGGACAAATCCGACCGGACTGAACCGGAGGAAGAGACTGGGACCCTTAGCTTAAAGAAAAATAGCAGGAAACTAAGGGAATCGATGGAAGACTAGTGGTGGAGGTGGAGTATATCATCACACCAATTATTTATATAGTATTTTATGTATAAAAGTAACCTGGAGTGATTAATTTGAATCTAGAGGAATCCATTTCCCTTGCCCCCATGTTAAACTGGTAGGTGCCAGGCATTCAGTAGCACACAAGAGAACTGCACCTCAATTTACATCAGAAGGAAAAGATACGGGCAAAATTTCCTTACTCAGAATGTGATTTACTCAAGTAGGTATCCATCTAGTAGACACAGGCAGTTTCAGTGGCCATTAACATGGCCCCTGCAATAATTTTATTAGGAGCACAATATGTCTGACACCTCAATCCCTCCAGCGGACACACGTAGCCCTGGTGAGCTGGAAAAAATGAG
Organism: Charadrius vociferus; assembly: GCF_000708025.1. NCBI lineage: Eukaryota > Metazoa > Chordata > Aves > Charadriiformes > Charadriidae > Charadrius > Charadrius vociferus. The sequence goes on along the minus strand of NW_009648717.1, from coordinate 2,676,045 downwards.
AAGCATCTATTTGACAGGTACAAGCCTTTATTTCAGAGGTCCCTTAGGTGCTCTGTTAAGGCTTTGGTTCAATACAGATTCCAAAGTGCCATCCTGAAATTGCTGTCCTGGTGAGACATAGCTAAAGACACACTTTCCAACCTCACATCCAAAGATACCGACAGTATTATGCAATCAGTTAGTGAAAACACCAGCAGGACAAGTCTAAGAACAGATCTGAGTGCAGCACACACCTACCATACCCTTCCCCGACCTTTTCCTTATAAAAACAGTGACATGTACCATACAAATAATGTTGCATTATTTTACAGTGTGGCAAGACCATGAAGAGATAAAACATGAATGCTGGAAGGAGTAAGGAATGAGCAGCCAGGTTGGTAGGTCACATAAATTGACTTACTGTCAAGCTGCATATTTGCACTGGTTTGTGATCCCTCCTCCACAGATGAGGAACTCTTAATTCAGGTGCATTCTGCATTGTGAAATGAACCTCTACTTCCAGTTACTCAGAACTGTGGTGAAGAATAAAGCAAATCAATTTAACATTTAAAATCAAAACATGAAACTGAATAGCTCAGACTAACTTCCTTTAAACAAGAAAGAGGAAAAGCCAACAGAAACATGCAAAGCTCAAAACGGAGTTCATACACAATTGTTTCTCAGAAATCTAACAACTAGTCAGCATTAGAAATGCGACGTGACAGGGACACCAGTCTCCTCTGTATATGTATGCTCCCCATAGCAGATGCTAGTCGGGATTATCACGATGGGCCAGTGCAGGCATGGAAACAGCTTTGGCTATGCACACCCCTTGCCCCAAACTGCCCATTGCATCCTTTTTAAATGGACATACTTCTGTTTGACTCCCACTCGATACCTACTCCGCATGTCCGCCTAGCTGGAGTCGTTTGTTTAGCAAGGTCACAATCCACTCTTGGATCAAGCTGATGACAGGTTACATCATCATGTAAGTGCCACAATTTATGAGGCAGGCTAGAGGACTGGGGAGTTAATAGGTGGGTTATGTTTATACAGAGATATATTGATATCCAAACAGAAAAGGCAAACAGAATAAGAGCAGATGGCAATTACGCTGGCATGTCTGATAAAATTTCCAAAGTCGGTATAGTTTGTCAGAAAAAGACAGGGCTTTTGTAAATATGCTTGATACTGTCTCCCTGTCAAGGAAGGGGAATCACCTTTGCAAATAAGCTTACTAGTTTTATTTAAGCTTCCAAGAAGCCCGGCAGCGTCAGCCAGTCTTTGCTGTTCCTTTTTCCTATTTTCAGCACAAAATACACCATTCCGTTGCTCCCAGAACTGCTGTCAAGTGCAAACTACAGGTGAACACACTGTTTATTTGCTTTCTCCACTAGCACAATCCCAATGGGTGCTCATAAAAAGTTCAAAAGCTTAATTCCCTAATCAAAAAGCACTTTTTTGGTGTAGATTTGATAGAGTTCGTTAAGGAGACCAATGAAGGGAAGGCATTCATTCATGCTTTTGGAACTTGGGCCTTGGATGACTATCAGAAGCAATGGAAAGGAAGGGTAATTTTTAAGTACACTGTGAAGAAAACATATGTCTGGAATTAGGGATTTTGGCAATGCAATAACCTTCATGATGTCTGGCAACATGAAAGTTTCTGTATTATCAAACTGATACATAGAAACAAGACTATAAAAGGAAGCAGTATGAACAGCATTGTTCATCAGGGAAGACTTCCAGAAGCTGGCAGAAACTTCAGTGTACAGCCCACAGAAACTGTTAAAATCTCCAAAATATGAGATGCTATATGGCTACCAGTAGATAAGCTGACTTCCTAAGTATTTAAAGCAAGTAAGAACTGAGATTAAAAAAAAATACGTGTAAACTCTAGCCAAAACCCCATACAAATCAAATGTACTCAGATCTAATGACAGGTAAGATTTTTTTTTAAAAAAAAAAAAACAACAAACAAACAAAAACACACACCCCAAAAAAACAGGGCCTAATGTTTAATGCAAACACCAAAAAAACTAGTTCCTCAAGCTTCCTTCTGCAATTCCCTTCTGCATGCAGTTGCAGTATTCAAGAGACAATCACAAAAAGTCAAGCCAGGATTATAAACCAAGACTCCACAAAGGGAAATGGTACATTTTAGATGGGAAGAAATACAGCAGAAGGAAAGTACTGCTTCAATTGACTTGCTATGAACAGCCACAAAGACAACTTAAGCCCTTAACAGTTTGGGTTACACATGTTCTAATCTATATCAGCATGTTGACAACTGATAAGAGAAAATCACAATGTAATTTGGTATTTTTTGTTTGATGGGACTGGGCTTAATGTAAGAGAGAAGGTTCTGCAAACCCCTTCCCAGAGACAAGGCATACGTGCAGTTCAACCTGCCTGATCCCAATCACCCTGCAGTCGGGTATGGTTCACAACGTACTCATGTTATATGGCTAGAACGGGATGACATTTAAACTCACACAGCTACACGGATTTCTTCAGAACTATAATTTTTTATATCAGAAAAAAATACTAATCTTGTTCAGTAACTCCTTAAAAGATTCAAAACTGTCTTGTCCTGCAGCCACAAGAGTGATATGCATCCAGCTGAACAACAAAATACTGTGTAATCAATTGTATTTTATCCGCACACTTGAGTATCAAACCATTTATCATCAAGCCCAAAGGAAAAAAAAAAAAAAAAGCTCTCCCAAAACTACCTCAAGTAAATTAGAACAATCCAAGAAGAATCAGAAACTCAAATATCCCCAAAGCAATCATGAACAGCTATTTTTATGGCAAAAGTTATTTGATGGAAATCATTATGCAACTGTTATCACAGTTTATCAACCTCTGATGTTCTGTGTGCCTTTGTATGTTCAGACAAGGAAAGACGACAGCCAGGCTAATTGGAGAGAACCAGATCTGGAAGAATAATCTATGATAGGAAGCGTTTTGTGTGTTTTGTAACACGCACTTCTCCGTTGTCAAAGCACTGTTTCATGTACATGAGGATAACAGGGTGAGCGGGCCAGCCAGCCAGCCTGCACAGCTTCTCACAGAAACATCAACTTCTTCTACAGATGCAGTCCCGACACAGCTACGAACCTGTGCCGTTGCAAGGTTGAATCTTGGTTGAATTCAGATCCAGGAAATTTCTATGTAGTATTTTTAAGTGAAAAACAAACTTCAGAAGAAAGTTTAGGGGAGGATTAAGCTTCCGGTTTGTTATTTGAGGTATTCTTTGAAAAAAAACCAAAACCAACCCCAACCCAAAAAACCCTAAAGGCAGTGACATATGGTCGCTCACACACAGGTTTCTATGGAAGACAAGCTTATTTCTGGCTTTAATAGCATACACAAGACCAAATACTGGTTTGGCATTACTAAGATGACAGTTCTTAAACAGACGTTGTATTTCATCCCCGATCCTTTTCTATAACCTCCTCCCTAAGATAATAACATGTATACATAGGATAACGAATTATTAGAAACGTATTTGTTCAAGGCAGTACAGATTCCAGGTCCGAGTTTAAGAAGTAGCTTTGCTAGTACCTTTCCCCTTTAACTTTCGCTCCTGTTAAAAGTACTAAATAGGGAAACAGAAGTCTTCCTAACATTTTCACTACTTAATGAAAGCTTGAAATGGTACAAGAGTGCCAGAGCTAGCATTTGAAAGGGCGAGCGTTCTGACCTGCAATTCAGAAGGAAAATCTTTCTCTCAAAGAACTCGGAACATACATTGTTCCCTTAACATCAATTATTTTTAATAATTCACGACTCTAATCTTAAAAGTTTGGTGTCCTGCTTTTATTAGCCTTCTTCTAATTCCCATTTATGTTCATTAGCATTTTATAACTTATGTTACTTCTGATTTTGGTGTTTTCCTTCTTAGTTCTTTCCACACAACCTTATGCCAGTGTATTCGTACAGTATAGATGCAAAACAAAAAAAGGTTTAAATTCCCACTGCAATGTCAAACCACTGAAACAAATCCATTTCAATTCAAACATCAACTCGGCATTTTGCTATCAAATTAGTCCTCTATTTTCTGGTTTTTAGCTGCACCTTCGAAAGACAAAGTTTTGGGCTTTGTTTTCAGATGTGCTTGGTTAATGCCTATGTAACCATTTAGAGTCATAGAATAGTTTGGGTTGGAAGGGACCTTTAAAGGTCCACTAGCCCAACCCGCCCTGCAATGAGCAGGAACAACTTCAAAGTTGGCTGAGTTTGCCACTGTAGATCTCTAAAATATAGTGGTATGATTATGTGTTAAACCCAGATAGTTCATGATACTTTTAACATCAGTTAGCAAAATCCTAGGAGAACAATTTCATGAAAGTCAAGATGAGAAGCATCAGCTTAGCTCAGTTTCAACAGACCTAGGTGGAATTCAACAGCATCTCAAGACAGAGTTCCACGTGCAAGCCGTATTTATGAGTTTCCCTTTACCCTAATTGCTGTCCAATAACAATGCGGTTTATGAAATAAAGCTGTATTAAATGATAGTGTCAACCAAAAGGGTAGACTTGCTTCCTCTGGGAAGCACAAATACCCGATTGGCAGTTCAGGTCAGCAACCCCCCCAGCTTTGTCAGTTCTGACCGTGAGCCTGATCTTATGAAGAACGTGAATGAATTTTATTTAGAAGAATAACTTTTTTGTACTGTGAAACCATTGCAGTTCTTTTGCTGCATAAAGAATGCATGACAAACTCATCACATGCTCTTTGCAAGGTACATGGACCCGTCCACCCCCTCGTAAAGGGTTGCAAAGTGAGATTTCCTGATGTACTTACTCATGGAACAGATGATCTCAAAAAAGAAGGGTTGCTCCACAGCACATGGTATTCTGAAGAGAAACTCTACCTCTGACAACATGCACACAGACACGATGTGACTTGCCTAAACTTTTCCTTATTCTGTCCACACTAGGAATTTCTTGCTAGAAATCCTCTATGCTAATCTCTTCCTTGTGATTAGAACTCCTGGTTGGATTGCAATCACTACATCTACTCTCCACGGTGAAACGCCTGTATATATCACTGTGAAATAGAAGGAAGCACCAAAACCAAATAACCTCCAACCCTTCCCAGCAAACAGCCTTTCCAAACCTTGCCTGCACATTTTTGTTACCACTTCCACCACTTCTGGCAGCTTAGGAAGTGACCACCAGTGTCACAGAGACTTTAATCAACCTTCGGCTTTCAAAACTAGATGCAACAAATCACGTTTTGTTTAGTTAGGAGATACCCTTTCAAGCCAGGTGACCCAGCTCCACTGAGGAATTGCTGAGCATCTCAATACATTCTGTTTGGTAAAATGATTTAGTAAATAAAAATCATTTCATTGCTTTCTGACTCACCAGCTTTGTACTTCATCTAACTTTTCCTTACCTGAGAATTCACAGTTATATCAAAGAACTGCTATTATCTGCTTTGTTCCCTGAGACTGGACATTGCTTTGAGCTCTGAAAACTCCCAACAAATGCAAGACCAGGAGCTTTGAAGATGCATAGCAAATCCACTGTCCATTTTGTCTATGTTCTGTATCTCTGTCAGCTAAAATGCAGAATGAGCATTATCATTCCCTCTTTGCTTCAAATGTTACTAAATAAGTCGCAGCTGTTCACCAAAAAAAAAAAAAAAAATCTACAGGAGACTTAGGAAAATATGTTCCCCTTTTATCAGTATTTACAGACAAGACTGGAAGAAACAAGAATATCTGAAATGAAGTGTATCATAAAGGACATACATAAACTTTGCCACCAGCTTTCAGATGAAACACACTGCTGATATACATCTGACTCTTACAAATACCTAAGGTGTGATACCAAATTTTACTTAAAAAATAGCCTTCTTATCTGCTGAAGTGTTTAACTAGACAAATATTAAAGGATAGTATTAAGGAATATCCTTAATGCTAAGGAATTCTCAAGTTCTCTATCTGTAGTGGTCTAACGACAGTTACCTAAAATCGAAGACATCCATACTGAATTAGTAAGTTAGGAAGGCTATCAGGCCCTCAGAATTTGATGTCCTGATTGTTTAACTTCCTGAGAAAAGCAAAAGCAATTTTTGACCTGTGATTCTAAAAAGAAAATTAATTATGGGCTGGATGAAATTTAATGTGGAAATTAATTGATAGTGCTTGTGATTAAGAGAAGTGTTTTAAATGTTCTTATGCTCACTCTCAGTGGTTTCTTTAACATTTCCATAGTTAATTCTACAAGTAAAAACCGTATTATCTGTCAACGCCTCATGGCATGAGGTTCAGGCAGGGTGCTAAAACATGTCATGGCTTTGTCAGCCACCTTTGTCCTTCCTGGGGAAAAAAAAATAATATATATATATCTGTGTTTGTGTTTATATTTAAAAAACTATTTCTAATTGTAAATTATTTCAAATGAGCATATTAAAAATGGCTGTTGAATGAATGACAGGTACTTGCATTTCAATCATGGAAACATACAAAATTTACTTCAGGTTTCCTTATTCAGTTATGTTTAAAAGTTCAGGATTTGTTTTATTACTATTTTAATACCTGATCATTATTTATGATTCTGCACTATAATAGCACAGAGAAAATTAACTTTGTCTTCCTCAAAAAAGTAGCAGAGCTCAAATAACATGCAAGACGCTCTATCATGCCTTTCACATTCGAGTAATCTGTAAGAGTTTACAGGCGCTTGCATTTGTAAGACAGGCATATTGCTATACAGGAAATTAAATCCAGGTCACTACAGGAAACATAACAAACTCATTTCTATCGATAGAGCTTCAGAAAGAGGCCAGGAATACACCATGGCACCTAACAGTATTACTAAAGTGTGTTTACCACTCTTGTGCAACATCTTCGATTCTGCAATTTAACATGTTTTCAAAAACAAGCAAATTTGTTCCTACTAACTTCCACGTACATAAGTGTAATCAACCAACTTCTTCACTATATGTCTTCCAGAGATTCACAGATACTGAATGATTTCCAGACCCTTTGTTTAGAACCTAAAGGCAAATTCATCTTTTCTTCCTCAGTTTTCTCTGCAAAAGGTGTTTTTTTTCCTCCAGAGAAATTAATAAACAAACTGCAGTTACATCACAAATTTGCATAAAACCCCATAGTTTTACAACTGTGCCACATTCCTGGTAAATACTTCTGCCTTCAAAGAGAAGGAGACCTGCAGGTAGAATACACCTATAGCTAGCTATCTGGTAGCTTAAGGTGGCCAATCTACAGAGACTTCATCAGGAACAACTTTTCCTTTTTTAAAGCAACTGTTTTGGGAATACACAGTTTTACTTGTGATAGAGAATTAGATCTAGTAGAACACTACTTCCGCATTTAAGAAATAATCATTTAAAAAAAATCAGAAATGCGTCTGGTGATGCTTTTTTAGAGCATCATTTACTCATTATTTTGTGTAGAACGTGCTGGAAGACAGTTTGATGTTTAAGTGGGACTTGACTCAGCTTTCAGAAAAATAAGCTTACAGCACTTCATCAAGTCCTTTTAGGGATTAGTTTGTATCAAATATATCCTTATTTGCATTTCAAGTTACCTAAAAGGAACTGCTATCAGCTTTTCAAAGTGGATAAAGCCAGACACTTGGTTCTGAATCAAGGCATTTGATTGAGGGGAAAAAAAATAATCCATGTAATAAAAGAAAGACACGGAGTCACAACAACAGCAGAAATTTCCTGTGCTACCAGTTATTCTGTTATGCCATAGCAGGATGATTCTTACGTCTGAGGGAGGTGATAACTGGGAACCTCCGTAGGAATGAAACCTAAAACATGAGATCGAAAGAGCATCAGATCCACAAAATTAAGTGCTCAAAGTCAAGAAATACTAAAAATTATAATGCCTGTGCAATTTCAGCAAGTTTGCTTTATGAGTGTGCATCATCTGGCAGTCTCTAAATTTTATCACAGGAGCCCTGTCTCACTTAAGGACAGTGCCCGGGAAATATACTGAATAGCAGGAGGAAGAAAGCCGGTGCCTGTAAGGTCTCTCTGCCCTGTCTTCCTTCCTGAGAGAATCTGGAAAGCTTGAGGAGAAAGATATCATAAGCAAAAGAACGGACTTCGTGTCATGCTTTCTACTCCGGATTCTGCTGCTGGCTCTGTCCCCAGGAATCCGCGATGCTGTGCAAATTACGTAAGGCAGAAGCTCTGTCATTTCTGTTTATTCTTCGTTTTATGGGGGTCCTGAGCACTGTTAATTGCTACAAGAGTTGTCGCTACGGTTAAAAAAATGCAACATTGGTAACTGAGATTCTCAAAATGCCATCATTCAGTAGAGTATCAGACTTCCATCTGCCCCGGCTGCCCACCCATAAACTAGAAGGGATGCTTCTACCTTGTCTACAAGTGGCATTCCAAAAATAAATTCTTAAATGTGAATGATGAGTGTCCTTACGGAAATCAGTATTTCCATATTCAGCACAGTGTGAGTACTGCACAGTAAATAGGACATGAGCCATAGCCTGTGCAATACGGATAAAATGCAACACTGAAAAACTGCTCATTTGTTGAGTACCGAGTATCCCGCATAGCGAGTGAAATGAGGTGCTGCAGAAAACATATGTAATTACAGAATTAAAAATCACCTCATAAGTGCATCTGCACATAAGGAGGCCAAACTGAGGTTGCATGGGAAAATCTTAATTTTGACATTTTCCAATTAGAACATCTGCCTTTGCAATATTAGAGATGAAAATAACCCCACTGGTTTCTGTGAAGTGTTTTGCACAGCTGAAAACCTGCAAGTTGCAGAATGTGGGCCCACTCGCTGGTTAACACCACCAGCCTGACACCACTCAGTCAACGGCCGAGTCCACCCAAACAGGGCGAGCTGACTAAACTCATACCCGCTGAGCACTCAAAAAGCCAGTAATTATCTAAGAAGTGAACGGACTGTTTCTATCTATTCAGCACTGCTGCAAAAAAAGTTTAGTTTCAAAAGAATTTATCTAGAGAAAGGGAAGTGGATCTGGCAAGAGTTTGACATTGCTTAAGGCATGCACAGGTGGATGGAACTGCAGGCCAGGTCAAAGGAAAGAAGAGATTTATGTTATGTGCAAAGAAAAGGGCAGAAGAAAAATAGCCGATCGGGCTGGGCTGCACTGAAGTGAATGAAACAGCTGTTCATACAGGGAAGGAATGGTCAGGTAAGACAGGTTGGAAATAATAATCATAGGGCCATCTGCTGCCCTGGGACTTTGCACCCTCAAGGTATGAAACAAATTTTGTCTTCTAGGAGCTCAAGCAGTGTGGCTGTTACAAGCCTGTCAAGTAAACAATGCCTGAACAGGGCATTAAAGTTTCATGTTTCATGCAAAAGTTGCTCAACTAGTTTAACTCACAATAGTAAGTCAAAAGAAAACAGTATCCTTTTAACTAGATTTTCTATTTTAACCAAATGCTCTGTGAACACAAAAGAAATACACTATATGAAGAACCACTACCATTTCCAGCTTACGTGGAAGAATTAACAGCCATTTAATTTGTCATTTCTGAAAAAAGATCAGTTCTCATACTGATTCTAATTTTCCATTTTTACCAGGACTTTTTTTTTTTTCTGGAACAATTTTGACAAGAAGTTTGAAATAGCTGGAATCTGTTGTGCTGGTATTTCCTTGACCTCCGTCAGTTTGTTTCAGGCTTCACAATGCAGTACAGAAGCTATGCTATGAGATAAAAAGCTTTTCTGGATGAAATATTGCTTCCATCCAAATTATACAGTATTTCCTACTGTCTCGAGAAGGAGAATGCATCCTTCCATCTCCAGAAATTTGTGTAGGTCTGTAAGCTGTTTTTGAGACCACCGTTCATGCCCACTTCACTGGTAAGCCCGTAGTCCACTGCAGGAAAAACACAGGAGAGACTCCAGACCTGTCTTGGTGCCTTGGAAGAAGTGGCATACCAAAGCATGAGGAGGCTGAGTGACAGCTGGCAGCCCAAGTGTCTACAATTCCTAGTTTTCTCTCTTTCTCACACTCTAATCAACTGGAGAGGTGAAGAGCCTATCCTGCATCAGACTGCAATGGCAAATAGAAGAGAAAGGCTGAGAGGTAAGTATTCAGAGAAGTATTTAAGGAGTCTAACTTCAGCCAAGGGTGGCTAACCTACCTAACGCCACTTCTGTAATCACTGCAGTTCCCTTCTGAGGCCAGCGGGTTCTAATAGACACAGCTGGGCCAAATGCACAGGACCCAGGA
>NW_009648717.1:2580595-2665808 GCF_000708025.1 Charadrius vociferus | reverse complement strand
TCAGTTCTTCACTAGCTGTGAAAATCTACCCGCAGAGAGCCTGCTTCTTTTCACAGCTGCCCCTTCTGCCCCACACCCACCACTAGGCTTCGGTCACTCAGCAGTCCTACCTACCCAGGCTCTGAGCCTGTAGAACACAGCGTGCTCCAGCTCCAAAACCTTCCTGCAAGGACGCCACGGGTCCTGCCAAAGTTGGATGGTACTGAAGGACAACGCACCCCGGAGAAACAGCTGCTTTCCTTCTTTGTGTCACTATCAGCTGGATCTCTTCAGCAGCTAGAGAAGAAACGTAAGCAGACAGCTTCTTGAGCCGAAACAGCCTCTGTGAATACCTCCGTAAATACCTTTGCATTGGCTCAATGGAAACCGTATCTGTTAGCCTGCAGGACACCCTGCGACACGCATGCCCATTCTCCAGCTTCACTTGAAAGAAGCCTTTGGCTGGTATGCTTTAGGAGAATAGACTCCAGCATAGGGGCTTTTTAAAGAAACGTAGGCAGAGATGACCTTGCATTAGGATTCCCTGCTGTTTGCAGCCATCGCTTAGAAATGGCACTTTTAAAATTATGTGGCAAGGTGGCACACTAAGCGCAGCTGAAAAGGAAAGATCATTTATTTAATTTACTTTATTTACTTAAGTTGACCTGCTGAGGGATGCAGTGGGACAGGGAGAAATGAAAGAAGGAAATGGCAATGACCTTGTATTAATGAAGATCACACTCTACGGGAAAAATAGCCAGCGTTAGTAGGGGCTTTGCTCTAAGGAAACCTGCAGCTGCTGAGGCTCACCAATACTAATGACTATCATTATGCCCATTTGTGAAAATAAGCCAAATTTTAGACAAATGAATCAAAGTAGTTGGGGCAGAGAGATTTGGGATGTATTCATAACATGCCAAAGTTAAGATGAAATGTCACCTCGGTATCACAGTTTGCAACCACCGCTAAAAAAAGTGTGAAACAGCTCAGACAAAAAGTTCCTGTTCTTGTGATTAAAAGGCGGCTGTCAGATGACTCAGCATAGCAGAATCCAACACAACAGCCCAGGTAAGGAAATCAGTGCTGGTTTGGCATTTTTGGGGGAGGGGGACTTGGGTTTTGTTTTGGGCTTTTTTGGTCAACGCCACTGGAAAACACCCAGTAATTTAGGTTTCCACGTAAGAAACTTTCACTCAGATTGTCTACACCGGTCAACTGACCTAGAGAGAGATAAAATACCCCAAGTTGTAAATAACTATGCAAATGACACACCAGCCAGGCTGCCAGTCCCTTCCAGTGAGCGTGCAGCCGCGTTGAGTGGGAAATCCATTTCAGCATTACTAGGAAAATTCACTGTTTGGGAGAGTCACAAACAACTAAAAAGTTTATGATAAGCCCAAACACAGCGTATATAAATGTTTTAGCATTAATATGGCAAAACCCTTGAAAACCATGCTCCTTGAGTAACATAAAATTTTGGACAGTCTTCAAGCTAGAGGCTAAGCCAAAGGCAAATAAATTTGCTGTAGGCATTATTTAATACAGATTTACAGCTTTTCTTAAAACCAAAGTATAACAGATGTTTAATTTATTGCAACTGAAAATTCAAAATATATCTGGGAGAAAACTGTACAATAATGATTACAGTAGTGACTGAAGTCACCAGGAGTATTTTTACCTAAGATTCTCAATCGTGAAGCATAAAGCTTGGGGGGTAAGGAGTTCCCTATGCAATTTAATGTACTGCCATCATTCAGCAGAGAAAAGGCTTCTGGGTATTCTACATGGAGAGACAACTGGTGAGACAAGAAATTAATAGTTGTAAAACTCCTCATATATCCTGTGTATTTCCACTTGTTAACAATATTTCTTGAGATAAACCAATGATAACTCTTGCACAGCAAGTTAGGCTACTCGCCAGTTAAAAATTCAATTAAATTTTTTTTCCATTTTACTCCATTTTTACACCACTGGTCCCTCACATTAAAGAATGACATTTAAGATATGAAACCACTTTGAATCAGAGACAACCTAATGCTTTTCTTCTATGAACTCTAATTATTAGAATTCTAAAAATAATTGGTAAAGTGAGGACTGAAACTTCTTCAGTTTTGATATCTGATAATATTTTCATTCACTTTTAAAATAGAAATACAGATTGATACAGAGAATTGTTGGTTTAACAAACACCCCAGAAATCTAAGTAATGTATTGCTAGACGGTAGCAATATTCACGTATTAGATTGATTTTTAGATCTCAGTCCAAGATCTTTTTATAACGAAACATTCTACAGGTAGTTTGCCCATGAGGAGATTCCTGTAATCAGGCTGCAAGGATTTTTATTTAAATTAAACATAAAAGAAAGAAGTAACAATATTGAGGGTTGATTCAACTCAGCTCTGAATTACTATTCTGGACTAGCGCTCCTCCCTGAAAGCGGTGATGTTTGAGGACTTCTTAAAAGTTACTTTCTTGGCTTCTCATTCCTATCTTTTGCAACTACTATCGTGACAACTTTTGACATACCTTACAAATACTTCTGAGCTCACAGGCTTAGGCCATCTCCTCTTTCTCCTTACTTCAGCGTTCCAGGCAAATACACCCCTTCAGTGTTTGCATGACACAAGTACACAGGAACTTCTACTTGGGACTGTTTCTGTCAGCTGGAAAAGAGATCCCTGCCTCCCTCCCCAGGGCTCCTAGCAACACCTCCTGGATCAACTGTATTACTGCAGCAAACGCATCCGTACAGCTGCCTGCCATATGACAGCAAACAGCAAGGAGGAACTCAGACAGTTTAGAAATAAAAGATATCTCTAACTTCAAAACAGCAAAGGATAAGAATTGCCTGGAATGCTCTCTACTCCTGGCACGCAATTTTGCAGCACGGGTTAATTCTAATGTGCATGAGACAGCAGCAAGTAGTGTCGCCTCATACTTTGGTTTTTAGTTTAATTGAATCACTGGTTCATCTGCGTATGAGTTGTAACATCCCTCACAGACAGCCAAGTTCACATCAATATCCTTATCAGGCCAGCACAGTTCCTCAGGAACTTCGCTGCCTTGCTTTTAAGACTGGCACAAGTACGAGAAAATTCAGGCTCTAGGACACAGAGCGCTCTTCCCTCATCCACTTCCCGAAACCATTTTTCTCCCTCCAGTTGTGCAATCGAAGAAAGATATGTCTTTCAAATTGTGTTTGGAAGACCACTGTATTAACAGTCACTAATAAATACTTCATTTGTAACATCTTACTGTCCTCAGACTTTAGCTGGCTGGTCATAATAAGTCATCAAACATATTTTAATGTAAAAAGAATATACCGGGCCATAGCAGCACTATCACTAGTGCTTGCAGTCCTTACTGAATTGGATTCCTTTGCTCAAGCAAGTAGAATCATATACCTTTTTTGTAAACAAATAAGACCATATCAAAGAAATGTCTGACAGCATTGCTACTTTGTCTTGCTCATCAGAAATGCAAGGAGAGACTGCATTTTGCTTCAACCCCCATCTGGAGAGAGAAAGGAGGGAAAGCCTCACGACACACACCTCAGATCTGCACAAAGCAGCCTTCCCCTTGTGTTCTATGGCCCTGTTTCTTTTCAGAAAAGGGAACATTTTGTAAAGCTACCTGGAGTCCGAATGCAAGGACAGGTCTGTTCCTTCCACTGACCTCTCTATATCCAAGTCTGCTTCCTTCATGTACATGTAGAGACAGAATTGAGTTTAGGCTCCAAACTAGGTTTAAAATATTAGCTTGTGTGTGAGCACTAAGACAGCAGGACAACTATTTTTTCCAGCCTTTCTTGATTTTTCATGTAACTCCTATTAGCGGTAATTGAGAGTGCATGCACACACACTGACAAGATGCTCAGCCACTATATGGCTAGTTAAGCTTTAATCTTGGTGTTGCGTGGCACATAAGATGGCATCATTTATTCCCAATAAGACCATAAATAGATTACCAGCTCTCTGCCAGAGTAACGTATTTGGGCTCATATTTTTAATACCTATCTTTATAAGGTTATACTCGTAAGTGTCCTCTCCAAGGAGCTTCGCATCACCTCATTTACGGGATATTAGCTGTGAAACAAGTCAATCCCTTCGATACCTTTTGGTAGGGGATGGTTGTGACTTGTTCTTGTTTGTAACTGTCTCTAGTCATCATGACAAATTCATACCGTTCGCTACCACTATGGGGTAACGACTTCCATCGGGGGTGGATTAAGGTTGGGTGACTGAAGCTGTACCTCAGCCACAGGTTCCCATCACAACAACAGTAACAAAATCAATTCTCATTTGGTAAAGCAGCACTCACCAACATCTCCCCGCTAGACTCTGCAAACAAATTGTGTCAGTTTGCTTGCGTTCTCACTAGTATCTGAACTACAGCACAACAAGGATGGCTGAAAACAGCCCTTATCAGCTTAACAGATTCTTAGCATCTGACACAGTACTGTAAAACCCTATTAACAAAATAACTTTTAAACAGAAAAGGTAGAAGAGTGTTTACGCTACATCTTCAGCAGCCTTTTTGCTGCGCGTGGTGACAAGCAGAAAAGGAACAGAGAGGACAACTGATGACAGTAACAGCTACAGCCATCTGAGTTTGATTTGCTGCTGAACACAGACAAAAACTAGTCTTGCTTTTTCAGTAGATAGCCAAACATGAATTATGGCACAGATGTGACCACACTGCAAGTCAGCAAGGCTAAAATTCATTGGGATCATACCATTGTATAACACCTTCACTACATGCATCAATTCTGCATATACACAAATACCTTCTCAAGAAGCTGGAATATGAGTTAAGTAATAGATTACTACAGCTACGAATCATACTGTTTCCAAGTTATTCACCTCTGTCATCCTTTCAATCTAATATAAACATATATTTCAAAATATATTTATGTATTTTTGGTTTAATCTGAAATCAGACGTGTGTCTTACCATTTCCCACTTGCAGAGAGTGGGATTTTTGGTTTAATCTGAAATCAGACGTGTGTCTTACCATTTCCCACACCAGAGAGTGCAAACCACTCAAAAAAATCATCTGCGGCAAGTTTCCTCCAAGAAATTGTGTGTTAGACAGGCAATTGGGTATGTTGCAACCACAGCCAATTACTCTTCATCCTACTGTCATCTTAAATTCCTTCATCCAGTCAATAGTTATATTATCTTTTGTATTACTTTACAAACCAGTTAGAAGATATTTAGCATTGGTGCTCTTCAGCTTTGGTTTACAGTGGGTTTGGACCTAATGGAATTGTTAATGCTGTTGAATATGATATTTATGGCATACTTCAAGCCTATGCAGAAAAATAACAAGTCATGGCAAGTTCTGCCTGTCTTATTATTTACACTGATGCATATTCATCTCAACTTGTACAGGAATGCATCAATTTGCAGGGGCAAAATTCGTATTTCTTTGCCATAAAAGGTGTAACATATTGCAAATATTCACACTGCAAAATGCAGTATTTTTTTGTGGGTAGAAACATCATGGTTTGGCTTCCCTGATGTCTCTGTATCTACTAAAATACTTTCAGTTCATTGACTAGATCCTTAAGTTTCCAGACATAATTTTTTCGGCTCTTTTCCCTGGCTTCTTGCTTTAATTAGTTTTGGGGGTCTTGCAGTCTGTTCCCTCTAGGAGAGAACAAGAGCGGATCTGGTATTCCTCTAATAGATAAGATCACTTCCAAAAAAAAAAAAAATACAGTTCCTGTGTTCCTAATGGTGGCTTATTAGGAAAACAACTGATCGCATACCAGAGAGTACCTTTGCTCACAAACCAAAACACTTTAACTGGTCTTGCTTAAGGTGCGCTTCCAGATACCACTTTCATAGCCATACTGGCTTAAGGGGTTCCAACTGGCTGCTTGCTCCTGCCCGCAGGCTGCCCATTTGGTTGTGCCGATACAACTGTCCGCAAGGCCAGACTGTGCATCGGATAAGGGCATTCACCCAGGTTAAAAAGTATGTATTGCTTTTTAATACTCACTTGCTTTGTTCACAAGCATAGCTGCATAAACAGCGGTGCTGCCTCAACCGAAGAGTAATGCGGGAAAACATTCAGCTAGCATCAGCAGCAGGATAATTACTGAAGCAATCATAGTGTTAACTCACATGGCCCTTCGCGTACCAGGGACGGGCACATTTGGTAATTGCCAGGTATCTGCTATCAATTCAAACTTGCCTGCAAAGTTGCTGGGTTTTTTTAGTATATTACTGCCTCTGACAATGAGCAAAATAGCTAGTCGATACCGGTGAAACTGAGAATGAAGCAATGTCCAAGGAGAACAGCAGGAAATAGAAAAGCGGCAAAACTATGAATAGAAAGCACAAGTAGTATGCAGCAAAAGCAGCCTGCAAGGAGCAAGGAAAGATGATTCTTTATAATTACACAAAGTACAAAGCACATGCTGACCCAACTCATACAGACCTGCTACTGACACTAAAGCCACTGTGAATTTGGAAACTCGGGTTCTCAACTATAACAACGCAATCAGATTCCAGTTTAAACATTATGCCTGACTTACATCCTTCCTCTCTACCATGAGAGCAACACTAGCAGCACAGTTGCAGATCTCAGACTTAGATCAGTTCATGGTAGCTCAAATGGCGGGAGACAGCATGGTGGGAAAAAAAAAAAAAAGGGTTTGCATTTAGTTCAACAACCTTCAGGACTTCAGCAGCACTGGGAGACGTTCGAGTTTGGTCAGCCACTGAG
Source organism: Charadrius vociferus (assembly GCF_000708025.1). Taxonomy (NCBI): domain Eukaryota; kingdom Metazoa; phylum Chordata; class Aves; order Charadriiformes; family Charadriidae; genus Charadrius; species Charadrius vociferus. The sequence goes on along the minus strand of NW_009648717.1, from coordinate 2,659,093 downwards.
CATATGTCTACACATCCCTTCATAATTAATGAGATCATTCTGGAAACTGCATCAAAGCTATAGCACCCCTTTTCACGTTTATCCAAACCCATGACTACTTTTTGCATCAAGCCGTAAACATATTGGGCGGAAGTCCAACACGTCACAAACGTGGAACCGGGCATTTTAACGTCTCCCATACAAGTAGTTTGGAGGTCCTTAAAACCAGTGAAAATTCGGACTATTTGCTTTTCTCAGCTGCAATATAGCAGAAAATTCTGAAGTTATTTCTGAAACAGATTAAGCATCAGCTAATACTGAAAGCTTTTATGAAATTTAAGTAGTGCATTTGCTTTACTATTTAGCTTAACACTTCAGGTGAATTGTAATGATTTGTACAGTGATGAATGTAAACTCATACCAAACCTGGTGCCTATTTGCTTTTCTCAGCTGCAATATAGAAGAAATATAGAGTGTCACAGCTCTGACGTGCTTAGTGTACATGCAGAACTTGCTATCTTCCTAGAAAAAGATTTATTTTTTTTTAATTATCAGTATATCACCAGAAAGAGTGATTATTCACAGAGAAAAGTGTTTTTGAAGTTCACCTCCATTTTAATGAAATCTCCAAACCAGTGCATACTGCTGTTATACAAAATTCAGCTGCCACCATTGTAACAAAGAATAGTTTATAAGCCATTCTTGCAGAATTGGCTCTTGGAATAGGGAAATTCTTTATGGGTTTTTAAAAGCTCGTATTGATATGAGCCTAGTCAGCAGTCAGGATGCAGTCCTGCTTTCACAGATTTGCTATAAAATTAACTATTCATTTCACTGAGATCAAATTGTTACAGTCTACTAATTGGGCTCTGTGAAATAAACATGAACATTAAAAAAAACAACCAACAAAAAAAATAACAAAAAAAAAAACCAAAACCAGAACTTAATTCCTTAATCCCTGTAAATGGTACCTTATTTCTAGCTCGTCTCCTGCGGCTGATGCAGGATCCAGCCTGGAAGATATTTTCTGCAAACAGATTGTTCCACGCAGAATATTGTCTCCCTGAGACAGCTTGCATTCTTGCTGCTTATACTCAACCCAACTGCTGACCTTCACAAATAGTAATGTATTATTTCACATCACTCCACCTAAAATGACCACAACTATTTCTTACACCAGCTAGGCAGACCTTTGCCTAAATTCAAAGTATCAGCCAACTGCACCATACCCACAGAATACTATACAATAAGGGATTTTACCGCAGCCATTCTCCTCAAAAGGTCTGTGTAAAGCACACAGCATCTCAAAACTTTCAGCAAATGAGCTTGCATGGAAGCTATTGTTTCTGCTGTAGCACAATGAAGGATGAATTAAATTTGCTGTGATTTGAATAAGAGGCTTTATTAGCCATCTTCTCCAGATAAACTCCAGAACAGGCAAGTTCAAAATATTTTTTCTAAATAATTTTGCTATAAATTCACTAACAGAAAAAGAGAAGAAAAGAGTCGTGCTCAACTTAAAAAACCCAGCCTCTTCAATCAAGTTAAATTTATATAAGAAGCAGCTTAGTTGTGTTCCTTAGCTTGAAAGCTAATGGGAATCCCTCTCTCTGATATTACTACTGGACAACAAACTGAAGAAGTTATTTACTGGGCTAATAAGCAGAAGAAAAAAAAATAGGCCTCAGACTCAAAAAGAGGGACATTTAAATACGCTTTGCTTTTTATTTGCCAAGAAAAGAAATGTAGAACGGCTGTGTAAGTATAAATAGAATACACCAGTAATACAGCAGTCCTAAAGAGTTTCCAGGAATCAATTTTCTAGAATTAAGATGGGAGTGTTTACTGTATCTTCATTTAAAAACACAGCAGGAGGCAGCATCACTGACAGGTAGCATTGAGAAAATTAGTATTAGCAAGAAAGCAGGAAAACTCTCCTTCAATCCAACAGTTACCTAACCAGAATGTGGACAGTTACATATCTGTCCTTTATTTAAATGCCCTTACTTGAATTCTCACTAACAAAGAAGTTCTGACAAGAAATGGTTTTGTTCATTTTAAAGTGGATATGAGTTATAAAATAGATGTTCTTCAGAAAAGGTCACACACTATAGGGACTCGACCAAATTGAATTGTTTGTTTGGGTTTTTTGTTTTTTAGAGGGATGCAGATACAGACATACACACACAAAAACCTTTTGTGGGCCTTTTTCAGGTGTTCCACGAGCATTCACTGATTTAACCAAAGTGTGCTCACCCACACACGTGAAAGATGACACGCGTCACATAACAACGCTCCGTTCCACCCCAAAGGACCTACCATCGGGTCCGTACAAAGCTAGGTGAGGCCAGCTGCCTTTTTCCAGGTCACTACAGCATTATTGGGAACAAATGCTTCCTGCAGCATTCATTAATGCAACCGACACACACCGGCCTCAACACAAGAAAGCAAGATTTCCTCTCCAAACCATTCTGAATCCTTATATCTGGTTTTTGCACACTTTCTGGCCCCTGGGCTCCAAAGCAGTTGCTAACCTCCGTCTGTGACAACTATGTCATTGCATTTACCCTGCAAGCTCTTTGCAAATACGCAGACTCAACCATTTTTGTACACATTGTATTACTACCAGGTCTGTACAACGTACAAATGCGTGTCATGCCCGTGGAAACTGCAGCACGCGTCTTTTGCTCCTGAGACACTGACTTCCTATGCACTAACACTGGTCACTGGATTTAGCCAGTGTGTGACTTGAGTCACCATGTTAAAAAAACTGATATCAATCTCTTGGAGGAGGAGGATCTTAACTTTTCAAAATATTCATTTTGACTGACAGGCCAGAACTAGTCAATCACACAACTGCGTGTTAACATCCTCTCAGAGTTACAGAAATCTTTAGGATTTCAACTAGTTGTTTAGGGAATAGTGCAGGAAATGACAGGTTATAACAACAATACAGGCCTTTTACCAAAGTTTGTAGGCATTCTTATAACGACGCCAACAAGTTCTACTTCATCTTTCCCCAGAACATCCACTAGAAGAGAAAGAGTTCATGTAATGGTAGATAAACAGGAGAGGAATGAAAGAAAAGCGGATAGAATGGGCCCACCACAAACAACCTTAAGGAATAGCCTCAATTTGTCATTACAGTCTGTAAACAATGTTTTCATGTTTCCCATGAAAAGAAACAGCTGTATGTTAAACATATCATTATTTATCTCTTACTGCTTCAGGCTAGGCACTTGGTGGGGTTTGTTGTTTTGGTTTGGGGTGTGTGTGTGTGTGTGTTTTGGGTTGTTTCTTTCTTTCTTTCAGGAAAAAAAAACCCAAAACCTGCCATATTATATTGGTACCAACGATCTTGTTTTAATTATTAGGCAGGAAAAGGAAAAAAGTGAGATGAAATTCAAAATTACAAGGCCAAAACCACATGTAATTAAAAAAGACACATAAATTACGGGTTTAAGAAAGAAGTAGTGAACATCCTTTTCAGACAAGAAGTAGAAGCTTCCAGGTCTTGGCACAACCCCCCTATTTAGCTCTATAGCCTTAGAAACCTGGTTTTCAGCAATCTTAGAGAACACCTGATCTCAAACATTTATGTAAAACTACCTATGTGTTTGTTCCTCTGCTTAGTTACTTGCTTCAAATATATAGAATTTACATTCTAAGGAATACATTCGCTCATCAGAATCACTATGGCAAAAATAACTACTCGGCAGTTGCTTCTCTACGGTACTTAAATTTTAAATAAAGATAGGCCAGAAGGAAAGGGAACTGTGTGCTTTCTCAGTGCTTCTGGATTTCCTTAAATGAGCCACTGCCAAGACATTGTGGTCTGGAGTAGAATACAAATAGAATACAAGGATCTTGTCTGTAGGAATTTAACAGCAAACTAAGGAAAACTTATTTTTAAAGTAATTTATTATCAGGTATCATTAACAGTATCAGCCTCACCATAGGCTTGTTTGCAGCAAGAAAGTTTTAATTTCTTGCAAGGTAGTTACAACTTAACATCACAAGTTCTTTCTTAGAACTGCCACAGTTAATACTCCCTAAATTCTAAACCACTGAAAAACACTTACGTGGTCAACAAGAAAAATAAACACTCTGTACAAAATTAGCTTCGGCCCAAAGGAGAACTGAACCCAGGACTAATTGTTCAGACTTTGCTGCACATATAACCTGTTTGGACAAAGAAACAACAGCAACTGTCAGCTACCATCGATCATTTACATTATGTTTAGAGTGAATCTTAAATCATTGTCTCTTTGGAAAGAAAGAGAAAATTGAGATAGATACTGAACTGTCAAAAGCAGAAAGCTTTGTAATTGAGGGTCTTTCACAAAAACTTTGAAGTCAACCAGAGGCTACAGAAGCTATTGAGCTTTTAAACATCCTGACGACTCACTAATGAGCACATATTTGTAGAAACCCTACAGGAGACAAATGCTATAAACTTCATAGTGAACTAGAAATAAGAGTCTTGGGAAATCTATGCCTAATCAGAGTAAAAGCCAATTTTGTTATAGTATATATTAAATAAATGCCTTAGTGAATTTCAGCAAGTAGAATCAGATTTGAGGTATTATAGACAGTGCTTACTGGTTCAGCTCTGAAAACAGTGAGGATAGATACAAATAAAACACAGAGATCAGCTTATTTTTGTTTCGCAAAGTTGAAGGCTTTTTTAAACTTTGTGGAAAATCTTTGAGGCATTTACTTACCGTAGAGCTACCATTTTAACTAACTCAATGCATAGTTCAGAACGCACAAAGTACATACTTCTCAATTTAAATATAACCCAAAAATATTCACTCCTTTTATTCACAAACCTTCTAAAGTTCTTAGGAAAATTCTCCAGATAAGCATTATATATTTTGTAAGAAGGAATGGCTAGCCATCAGAATTTCTCTGTAGATTTGAACTCCGGTTTAATTCTCAGGCTGTTATAGAAATATCTTGCAAAGAAGAAAAAGTTAAGCAGTTTGCTGTCCCTACAGATGGCCAATTCAAATGCTCAAACACCCACATAGGAGAAATATAGCTCCAGCCTCTCTAGAATACTGCTATCTTGAGAAGAAGTCAGCATTGTCTTGTGTTCTCCGTTCCACAGTACTATGAGAGGTCTGATGTACTCAGCAGACGATTTTTTTTTCTCAGGCTGATTAGGACAACATAGCAGTACCAAGCTGAATTTAAAATCCAGGTTAGATTCACAGCTATGAGAAGATCCGATTTCCTGTTCCACTAGCACCTTTTCCACTTTTTCCTTCATCACCCATTACGACAAAACCACTAAGTTTTGAAGGTTTCATGACACAATCAAAGAAAGGAAAAAGTTTCATCAGCATATGGTTACCTGGAACGTGGGAGACTGGTGCTCTAACCACCATGTTACTGTTCTTAGCAGAGGGAAGAGGAGGGAGAAGTCTCTTGTTTTGATTTCAGTTTTTAACTGAATCTGAGCAACTTTCCTTCAAGTCAGTATGTGTCAAAATATTTATGCTTTTAATTAATCTGCTTTCCCTCCTATTAAACAAAATACTCTGTGAAAATTCAACAATAACTCTTTTTCCTAAACTTTTTTTGCATAACATTATTCAGAAGGCTAACAAGCCAGTATGTTTAATTTGTGTGCTCTCTCAGAGTTTTGGCTCAATGCATTCATTCAATTGTGCAAGAAATTCTTCAGTTTTAAACATCTGTTTTCACTAGGATTGAAAACACATTTCAAAAAACAACATTTCCAAGAATAGTGTGCTGCTGTAATAGGCAACTAGATCTCATCAAGCAATGAATAGGAAGGCTGGATAGCAAAGGATCAGTCTGTCTCTAAACCCATTTCTTGTAAAAAAAAAAAATATATATATATAAAAAATTAAGTCATGTTTGACATAATCCAGCGATTAAGGTTTCATTGAATCGATACATTTTGATTAAAACATTGTTCAGAGATTCCTATTGTATTTTTCCAGTGCCCCACAAGAACTCTCCAAGTAATTGCTACAGAAGTGAAAGGCTAGGTGTACAAAGAGGTAGATAGAATTCATTTGGCATGCTTTAGTTTAGAAGCATCAGCCAAAATGAAAATGTGTAAAGGGATTAAAATTTTCTGATGTTTATAAAACATCAAAAGACCAACAAATAGCTATCACACTTTGTTACTGACACACTTGCACTGTCAATGCACAGAATCACTTAAACAGAGGTTTAACTTCAGTTACCAGTATTTACACAATTATATTTGATTATTTGACGATTTTAAAAACATCAAACACCAGCCAGTTACAAAAGCACTGCAATCCTGTTTGCCAGATAGGAAACCAGAGTGTGGAGGCTTTAAAAAGCACGTAAGAATTCCATTGCAAGACACACTAGAAGTATGGGACAGTGATAGTAACTGCACCGCAATCCCAAACTAGAACTGCAATCCCCAGCTCACCCTTCCTCAGTGAACAGCAAATGCCTTGGCGAACCAGCTGGAAAAGGAAACTTTGAATTATTTTTATCAGTGTATACAGTATTGCTTATAAACTGGCTAAGATACCTTTAAATGACCATCACTTCCATATGTTTTGTTGCAGAAGTCTGCTACTCTCACAGCATTCCCGTGTTCCAAACGGAAAACGTTTTTTATGCTCCATAATAGACTATTCTTGTCAGCACTTCTTTGGAGATCTCAGCTAACTCATGCCGCACATCGCTTAGCTTGTACAAGCTGATAGGATTGTAAAAGACAAAACTCTCTTAATTTCATATTCTAATACTATCACTATATTCTAATACAGGCCAAAGTAGTACTAGCATACAGCACCCTCATCACTCACACAAATCATCCTTTAATATTTAAAAGTTTCATCATGAAAGTAATTTCCTCTATGATCCACTCTTACAATACTTATTGTAACTTTCTTGAAAAAACGCAAGACTACATTGGACTTTTTTTTTGCCCTCCTCCTTCCCAGTTTTAGTCCAGACTGAATGCTAAAAGCAGGGTTTGTAATCATCTTAATTATAAAGGTTTTTCTCAAATAGAAATGCATTGCTCCTGAAGACTTTATTTCCGAGGTCTTATCACCCTTAATAGAATAGGCCCAGTGGAACAGTGGAATGATATATTATGGATGCATGCACTTGTGCTATGATCTCTACATGGATGTTTAAAAAGAAGCATGTTTTCTTAAGAAAAACTGATAGTAGAAACATTTGTCTGTGTTGAAAGGGCAATGCTATTATTCTGCCCTGCATTGCTTTCTATCTCATGAACTGAATCTATTTCAGGTTCCACTGAAAATGCACACTAAGTCTCTTGTCTGAACTGCTAGAAATTCAGGTGGCCCCAGTTCAGACACATGCTGTGCTCTCACAGCATTTTCCTTGTGTATTTATAAACTTGAAATGTTAAGAGGTCTTTCTTCCCCAAACTCCTTGGAAAGCACTATATTCTTGTGGCAAGTGGATAGCTGCCGTGATCCCAAACGCGTAGGTATGCTAACACCTTTGATGGACTTCATCCTGCAAAGCTTTTATTCCAGTTTATCTTCACTAGGTACGCTGGTGACTGGGTCCTAAATCATGCCCTATTTATTGCACACCGCCCTGTGTTTGACTAATGTCATTGGAAGGACTTGGAGATTTAGCTGCCTACTTGTTGCTCATCTGGCATAGCTCTTCGAAAACATCACACACTTGTGTAGCTGTCGGTGGACTAATCAATTGCCTGCCTGTCTGCCAAGAGCCTCTCTGCTCGAGTTTCACACTCCCTTCTTTGCTTTGTGCCTCTGGTTTTGGGGCATTTTGTCAACTCCACTCTGCCAATGTGAGCATTATTCATGTGCTCCAGAAACAGGTCACAGACCTCAGCACACAGAAAAGAACAGAGGTGATGAAGCCACCTGAACAGTAACACCTCAATATCAGACAACACTGTAACATTCCAAAACCAGAGTATTTCAGCTTCCAGCTGAAATATCTTTTTTAAATTTCTTTTCTAGTACTCAATTCTTCAATGACAACAAAAATGACAAACACCATGGAAAACTGTCATTTTTCAATGAAAACCTTAGTTCAAGTTAAACTCCTCATCTTTAGTGTGCAGCTTCCGTTGAAAAATTTCAACTAATTCTTCAGCACTCCTAACTTTTGGGATGAAGCTGAGCCAACCTAACAGCTTGTCATCATCCAAAGGGCACATTTACTCCCCTTCTTTCCCTTTTCTTTCCCCGCTCTGGGTACTCAGCTGACTGTTAACCTGGCAGAAAATTAATCCAGCATAGGAAAAGTGCAATATGCCTTTACTAAACTAATCCACACCTGATAATTTTGTTGATTGCATTTAGGTATTGGTATCACAGTACTTAGTATGTAGGCAGAGAGTAATCTTTAAACATATGTTTCCCACCTTTCCATTGTTTGTTTGATCTCAAAGTTATTAAGACAATTGATACCATTTGAGTTTCTTCCCAATATTAAATCACGTCAGTCACTTGAATTTATAAGCAATCTGTATTTGAACAAACAACATCTATGTTCCCTACAGGTTACAAGAAGCTGAAGAACAGCTAAAGCACAAGTCTTCTATAGCTGTCCTCTGATTAATCAAATATAGGCCACGTCAAGCATACTAATGTCTACCGGACTGTAACCACGCAGCGGTATACACTATACACATATACCGTGTAGTGATATATGAATTTTGGTGCAACTTTTGCCAAGGTGAGAAACACAAAGCTGCCTTCTGTTTTGCTGAACCAAACCAGAGAAAAGCAATCATTTGGTTCATAGACACGTTGATTGCTGCAAATGATTGAAAGAGAGGAAGAAGGTTGTCAATGTGTTGTTAACTACTGTATTGCAGTAACCAAAATCCTGAAATATATGGATAACTGAGTAGTTAAAAACTCCAAGTTCTCATTCTGATGTACGTAAGTATGACACGTCAGAAGAGCAAGCATGAAACAAGAGCTACTTAAGCTAAGTTTGTGATCTGATGCTACAAATCCTTTGGTGGCAATCTCACTACTACTTCTGACTGCTCAGTCCCACCACTGACAGGTTTCACTGCTGTTATGCCACGTGCGTTTCCTGATCTGATTTAGAGTTCGGTTTGATGGACAGGTGGATTTACTCAACAGAGAGCCATTGTGGGTTTCTCCATTCCACTTTTTATTCCCCGTTCTTCCTTTGCTCTAAGCTCCTAAATCCTTCAAATATCTCTACGTTAGTCAGGCAGGTGCCACAAAAACGACTAGAAAGAAGGGAGAGGCCATCCAGAATTTGTTACTCAGCATATCTAAAGTGTGTCAGTGCCATCACAGCCAGCACTGTTTGCCCTTCGTGCCAATGGAAGCCACGAACCTTCCCCTGAAAAAGGCTAGATATTAACCCAGGACAATGTCTAGCAGAATTCCAAGAATAAGAAGGCCAAATTGGGAACTGAAAAACAATGCATGTGTTACTCGCGGGCTACTCAGGATATACTAGATAGGACACAAAGTCATAAGATCTTGTCTTCTCCTGGATAGGATGAGAGTAGCTAGGCAGAATCCAGAAAAGGAGTAAGGCAGCAACCTTGTTACAAGCACTGGCAGTAAGGAAGTGCCTTCGCTCCCTCTTTTCTTTCTTCTCCTCAGGTCTTAGTCCCTGCCTGCGTGCCCTAGATGCTACAGGGTTAGGAAATTGTGAGGGATTGCAGGAGGAACTGCGCAGCCCTCAGAAGCTAACACAGCACTCTATGCCTGATTATCCTAGAAATAACCTGTTCTAAAGTGTTCAATACCCCTACAATGAAGATTGTCCTCTCCCATATGCCCTCCCAGCATAGATTCCTGTCATTAAATATTTTTTTTTAGTAAAAAGATATGGCCAAGTTATTACTTTTAAACATTTAGACAGCCTTACCTACTTCCTGTTTTAGGTATTTCTTTCCATAGAATTGGCAAGAGAATCTTTAGAAAGTAGGAATTGGAAAGGATCCTAAAAGCAGACAAAGAAAAGAACACTTGCAATCAACACCACAGACACAAAAAGAGCAAATGGGCTAATACATCTTCAATTCTTGCACGCAGCAAAGGAACATACATGATACTCTGCACAGTCCTGGAAGCTCACAAGTGTAAGAATGGCTCCTACAACTAGACAACAGAAGTTGAGTGAAGACTACTTCTCTTTAGCAGCAGCTCATAGTGGCAATCTCTGAAGAAGTGGCAGTCATGACCCAAATATACAATAGTATTGCTTACTTTATAATTTTTGCTTTTTTTGCAAGTCTTACATAGTTTTTAAGTGCTATTTGAAATAGGTATAATATGGACCATAATCTTTCCTGTTTAGAAACATTAGATTTTTATTAACTTTAGCTAAACAGTGCAAAGAAAAAGTGCGCAATCCCATTAAACAGTTCTGAGATGTCTTCTTGATCTGCCTCAGATCCCTCTGAATTTACTAGATGCACAGAAGAAAACCAGGACCTACCTTATATCACACTGTCGGCTACACAGCCATCTTCAGATCAATTTCTGCAATTCAACAGTAGCATTAGCAGAATGAGCACTTGAGTAAAAACCACACGGAAAGGCTTTTACTCTAAAACATTACCCACTAAAGAAATCTGTACACATGGCAATCTGCACCAATTCCTATAGTACTATGTACAAGCAAGAAATAACATGTGAACCATCATTGTAGTCTATTTTTTCCAATACTTTTAAAAGTCCGTGCTTGGATCTACAGTTTGTAAAGCTTCTGACAGCCTCTGATTTATAGCTCTATGCTCTGCATTGACCATATCAACTAGATGATTTTAACAGTATGGTATCCAGGCAGGAAAGCTGTAAGACAACAGCAGTAAAATATAAAGATTCATTCCCCCACCTTGTGGGTAACTACTGAAACAACAATTCACAGTAGCATCTCATCATTTGCAACCTAGACACTATCAAATTTCACACACGGATTTCTGCTATACCACAGTGAGTGAAACTTAAAAAAATCTTTGCAGTTAACTTCAAGTTGAAGTAATACGCTCTGTTTTATTTTTAAAATTCCACAGAAACTTAAGACAATGCCTACTCTTTTGATGCTTGTCAGCATCAGTAATCAATTACTCGAGGCTGGTGTGCTCTGTTGAAGTGTGAAGAATGGCTTAACAACATACAGCAAAAAGGTAGCTAACTGGGGTTTAAATTTAAGAGAAAAGTTTTTCCAGGACTGTCCCTGTAACAGGCCTACTGATAATATTCTAATTAAAAAACAATTGTACAATTGCTCCCCAACATGTTTGTCAGAGTGTCTAAACTCTGAGAGTTATACTAAACTCTCATTTTCTCTTGTTATTTGATTATGTATCTATGAAGACAGGATGAGGGCTAAAACTGGGTTGCTTAAGCATAAGATACTGACTTCATGATATTTTCTGTTCTGCTTTTACTGATAATTAAGCTGCAACAATCTTATGGGATCAGTTGCAGAAGTCTTTTTGGACTCCTTAAGAGCATCTTAGCCCAATGCCATAGCTTTTTAAAAGTCAACAGCAAATTTCTTTCCAGCAGGTAAATGGAAAGCACAGCCAAAGGCGAAGCCGACAATAAACACAAGAGGAAGCTCTATAAGCACAATACAGTCCTCATACATCAACTAAGTCAAGGGCAGATTCAGGACCACATTTATCAGAGCAGAGACCAGGACCTGCACTGTTCAGTGATTTATCTATAAAGCTTTGATTATGTATGAGAGCAATTTATGTCATACCTGATGGGGAAACGTTTCAAACCCCTAGAAGTACGCTACATTATACAGTGTACAAGCAGCTTCCCTATTTTTCAAGTCTGTTTTGGACAAGCATTTTTCAGAATTATACATCCTTACTGTGCTTACCTTTGATCAACAGTTGAGTCCAGAAGCAATGTGGACACAACACAAGATGAACAGTGGAATGTGAGTCTTGTCAAATTACCAATAAAGAGAATTTTCAGTGGTTGATCTGCTGAGTCCAGTAAAGTGCCTGGTAATGGCACTGCCTCCCTGATAGAAACCCGAAAAAAATTTCTTCTCCTTGTTAAAATTCAACACAGTTATTGCTTTCAAGTAGCAGAGTTTGTCTTCGTAACTAGAGGTGTTTTCCCAGTTATTGATGCAAAAGGAATTTGTAGCAGGATTTCGATATATCAAATTAACTTTTTACCAGTTTTTTACCTCTGGAGTTAACTGTTTTACAGATATATCACCATCCTGCTCTCATTTTCCTTCATTCCCAAGCTACCATGCCAATATTATGGGGTTCCTCCCGCCTCCCTCTCCCCACTGCCCCAACGCAATCCAAAGATGAGATCAGGATAGACCATGAACATTCTCACTCTAAAATAAATAACAAAGAAAATAAAATAACTTCAAAGTAGAAGTTTACTTGTTGACCTGCAGGAAGGGCAAGGATACAATGAACTGAATCAAGTTTTAAATTCACATGTTCCTTTGATAGGTCAACTCTTTCCTTCTTAGAGTTACTTCTCCTTTCATACTTAAGCTTTTCTCCTTCAGACAAGTCAGGTGATTAGATTAAGCTACCATCTTAGCTGCTGACAAACATCTTGAAAACTCCAAAACAGGACCAAATTGCAGCACAGAGATAATAAATGCTAAAATCTGTAGATCTGTGTATTTGCATCATTGTTACTTATGCAAATCAGATCCATAATCCAAGAAAGGCAATTGCATTAGGTTTATTAGTAAATTGAACAATATTCATATACTTGGAACGAGTTTTATTTTACATCTAGATGTCTAACTTTTTTTTTTTTTCCTTCAATCTGCCCTTAATGTGCTGTGTGGTATCATCTGTTTAACTGATAACTGCCATCTCCCTCAAAAGCATACCTTTGTCGAGGAAACTTTAATAAAGCGACTAAAGCTTTAATTCTTCCAATGGAACCTGAAGTTGTATACGCTGATTCTCAAATCCCTCCACTTGTTTCTTACATTAAGATTTCTCTTGAAGTGGTCAGTCCACTGGCATCTATTCCAAATTAAGTCTTCACACTCAGGTTTGACTAAATGCGACTTTATAAGCTGTTGAAAGAATTATTTTGTTAAACAGATGCTAGCTAGTTTCAAAAGGTTTCATAAGTCAGTTTCCACTTGTAAAATCAAATTCTTTTTATTTTACTTTTAAATACTCTGCGTGACCCCTTATATAAATACTCCTTGTTGTCAACCAAAGACCAGGTTAGAATATACCAAGTGTAATCACTGTGCCGCTCTATTACAACAAAAGCATATTTACTGCCAACAATGAAATAAAGATATGGGTACATTGATTGTTAAAGCTGAATCAATTTATCCCCTCCTTCAGCTTCACAATTAATCCCCTCTAAAACTATTTATATCTCTTACTACTAAGCCACTCCATATTCGGTATCTATAACAAACCAAACATTCTTGCAGACTCTGTGAGTGTTGAGAAAATGGTTAACATGATGGTGAAAGGTGTAATGTTGTTTTGATGGGTATAGTTCAAATTAACCCAGGAAACATAGAAACTTACAAACTTTGGGGTTTTTCTTTCTTTTTTGGGGAAGAGAAGTGTATTTCAGATTTCTTGTTGCAAAAAAATAAAAAAATAAGAAAATCACATAACAGCTGGGGGTGGAAGATACCTGTTGAGATTGCACAGTCCAACCAGTCAGCTAGAGCATGTTGTTCAGGACCATGTCAACTCAGGTTGGTAATATCTACAAGGATGGAGATTCCACAGTCTGAGTGTTTAAGAGTGTTGGGTGGTGGTATTTGCTGCTTTTAAAAGTTCACTTCAGTAGTTTTAGTCATTGGTTTATTGTAATTCTGTATAGAATGACTGGTAGTATAAACTTAATGAATATAGGGTCCTTTTAAGAGGAACAAGTCTGAACTAAAACCAATTAAAATTTCTATTGAAAGAGATCCTAAAAATCCCTCTTAACAGTTAACGTAAAATGGACCAGGCTCATGTAGTAAGTTAGTAAAGAAGCTGATTGTATTCTCAAAATACAACATTTCAGCATGTGAAGACTTACTAGTCTCCAGATTGGACAGTAATTCAATGAAAATTATCACAGTAAAATACTCCCTAAAAAAAGCCCACATTGCAGTGAAATTGTTAGCCCCACCCTGGGAAGAACCACATATACCCATTATCTATTCTATAAGTTCTCATGTCTTTCTCTTTTTTTTTTAAGGCATTAGATAGTTCTAAAATCATAAGCAAAAGCATATTAACGTGTTTTTTACATGAAACAGTTTGATTTTATGATTTTCTGCTACCATCCTTCAAAAGCGTTACTAGGTTGAGATAGATCAACATTGAGGAAAGACATACCGTTCCCTACCTCGGAAGCAACTGAGCATACCGAGGAAGGGATGGCATGATAGAAAGGACTGACAAAGTTTCAGAAAGGAGGCTACAGCTCAAGCAAGAGAGTAAGAAAACAACTGCAAGGACTAAAGATGCATCCAGGCCTCATAAAAAAAAAAAAACAAAAAAAACCAAAAAAACCCAAACAAACCCAAAACAAAACAAACTTAAAAATGCTTTTGAAGAGCCAGAGAAACCTACGGTGAGCCAGAAAGCAATGGAGTAACTGAAGCAAAGCAAGGACCCAGGCCCAACCGAAATGCTTGCAGTTCTAATTAACAAGCTAGCATTCCATGTCTTACATTCAGTAAAACTTGGCTTTTGAGACAGCAAAAACTTCTGGGAGCTTATTGTAAGGAAAGGTCTAGGAAGATCCCAACAGTTCGGCCAACTTGCGTGCTCAGTAATACTGAAACTCTAGAGCTTCACAGAAACATAAAATCTTAATGGTATGGGAAATCACTTTGTTGCCAGACAATTAAAAAACAAAACAACCAACCAATGAAACAAAAGCCAAAATCTTTGAAAAGGTCTTCAACTATGTGCTGCAATGTAAAGTGGAAATTCACAGTCCCTCAGCCAGCACTTCAGGAAGATGCACCAGCTTAAGCAAAAGAGCAGAAAGAGAACCAGAAAAGAAAGTTGCCGAAGTCAGAGAGCAAAGCCCAGGTACAGCACACGGCAACTGCAGCCAGAGAGAATGCAGCAATGCAAAAGGCTGGATAAAAACCGAGAGCAAAGACACAAGGTAAAACGGAATGGAACACTGGAGGAAAGTACAGGACAAGCACTGGAAACCTATTGGTCCCGAACATCTATCTTCATTTAGCAAGAAATGGAATTCCTTAGCGAATGATCTCTCTCATGTTCTCTCGAGTGCTTGATCCAAGTGGTAAAGCAAGTCGGTCATTACTTCTTCAGCCGGAATTTTAGTGCCATCTACCAGTTCAAATTCAGCTAGCAACCCAAACTGCAAAGACATGCATTTCAAGATAAAAAAATTGTTCTACAGAAGCCTACTACTACTTCAGACTATTTTAAATAGGAAGCTACTTCATTGCACCTAGTGACATATAAAGTGCGAAGATAAAATATCCACTGTTTACGATTCAAGTCAGAAAGTTTACAAATAAAAAAGAGGAAGTACAGAATTGAATCAAGCAGAGGACTGGAGTGAGAAATGTGTCATCAGAACTGCTTTAAGTGCCAATACTCCACCTCAAAATAGGCACATGGTCCCATCTAAACATGCCCTGAGAGTAGACCAAAATGAAATCCATTTTCAACTATGAATTAAGAGGTAGTACACATACAACTATCCCTTAAATGCCAGAAACGAAACTGAAAGAAAGACTGGGTTGTAGAAAGCTCTTCTGCAGTATGCTAGTACTGCAATAAACAACATTTCAAATCATAGCAGAAATAATTGCATATAAAAATTTATTGTCTTTTTTTTAAAATACAGGCTTGAAATACATACAACCTAGACAGCTAATTTAGTTAATGTTGAGCAGAACTTTCTAGAAAATAGGTGCTATCACAGAATTAAAGGTTGTACCACATTGTTTCCACTGTAGCAAGCCAGATTAATAGCCATGTCCGTACAGCAGCAATAAAACCATGTCTGCAGATGCTCTCTAAAAGGTCTGTGTTTGGCAGCTTACTTTCAAATACCTTAAGCTTTCTAGCTTTGCTGAGATCATAGGTACAGGTTAAGAGTACATTTATAGAATCCACCAGCCCTTAAGTATAAAGACAGTTTAAAAAAATCCAGGCCTAGTTCTCATGATTGCTCCACTTACTGAATAGATCTATGCAAGAATATTGCCATTTTTATTCATTGAGTTTTTAA
Source organism: Charadrius vociferus (assembly GCF_000708025.1). NCBI lineage: Eukaryota > Metazoa > Chordata > Aves > Charadriiformes > Charadriidae > Charadrius > Charadrius vociferus. The sequence goes on along the minus strand of NW_009648717.1, from coordinate 2,642,879 downwards.
TCTATAGCTATTATCTGGTACAAAATTAAATTTAAAAAAAAACCAGAAATCATTCTTTCCAAGTGAAGTAAGTTGAAAAGAGCAAATTTTCACAAGTAAGTATTTGCAAGGACACTTTCTATCTTGTTTGAAAGCCAAAGACGGACAGCAAGAGCTGTTAGTTCACCGATCACTGAACTCAAATCTGTTTGCTCATGTAGTCCTTGACCCAGACACTTATGTATATGCCTGGTCTTAAGAATGGAACTTGTCTCAGTGAAGTTTGTGGGATTATTCATACCATTAAGAACTAGGCATATACTTTAAATGTGCTTAAATGTCTTGCTAAACTGCAGGCTAAGAGTCTTCAGGAAAAGAAACTGCAACAAAAATATTTTATCGGAAGTGACTTGTAGCTTAATGAGGTGGCATTCTTCCAGTGGAGCAACTATAAACTCAAATACGGAAAGCTAATTACTTTGATATAAGCTTCTGACATACAATGCTGTCTAAAACCAGCGTGCTGTTCCTCCTGGAGAAGTCTTTAAGCTACAGCGATACAACCAAAACCATATACATACATATGACAGGTGAATAATATTTTCCATTTTTAAAGTGCAGATTTTCATTTACAGTATAAGCCACAACATTCCAAAGTAAGTATTTCCAGACAACAGCCGCCTGAATACACATTCATTCTTCGGTTGGTCCAGTGCAGTATTTTCTAATACTGAACAGACAAGAAAGAAATTATAGTAGCTAAATTGTGTACACTTCTTTCTTAATTTAAAGAGAATGCTGCCTAAAATAGAAGGAGTTTTTAATCAGTTTCAATCGGTAACAGAAGTACTTTATTTTGCAAAACTCTAGAACCACGATTACTACAACCTGTCTGTAAACCATAAACTTAGAGTGCAAGTCAGATAACCCCTTTATTTTAGAGCCCATTTACAAAAACTCCTGACACGAAGAGTAGAAAGGAAAATTTCAGAGTGGAAAAACATTTTAGCAAAAGGTGCAATTTGTAAACTTAAACACATATTTTAGAATAATAAAATCTATAGTTTTAGAAAGAGGCATAGCTTCTTAAAATAAAGTGTTTATGGCTGTTAACTTTGAAGGAAGCCCTCAGGTATTTTATCTTTACTTTCTGCACAATGTTTCCATGTGCTGCTTCTAATCAATTTTAGTGATAAAATTGCATACCAAAGGTCAAACCCGATAAATCCTGTCAATCAAGATAGCATTTGCGGTTTCTTCAACTGCAATGACGCTTGTTTCACCAGCTTGTGTTGTTTTCTTGTTGCCTGGGCTTCCTGAATGGCACAACAAATCCGCTGTAAAGCAACATATTGAAAAAAAAGAAAATGAAAGCACGCAATCTGCAGTTTTCTTCCGTAAGATGCTACTAAAAATAGTTCATTTAACAAACATTAAAACCTATATACACACTGGCTAGTTTATGAGCCTTAAGGTAGATACATAGCTTCTGATTCACGTGCATAATATTCAGCCCAGAAAAGGCTTCAGTGATATTGTCAACCTACTCCACATTTTCAAGTTGATGATGTGATTCACACTTAACTAGATAAACCCTCCTCAGGTAGCACCCCAATACAGGTGATCTAATTTTAAATAAGCAAATGAAATTTCCAATACTATAAGCTCTGAAGGCTTTCGAATTCAGGCCATTTAAAGATCCAGCATTCAACTCCTGTCCCATCAGCCTACACAGCTGGGAACTACCGCCTGGATTATTAACACATAAACACTGTAAAACAGCAGTTAGCATTTAAATAGCCATTTCACATAAGTAACATTCAGTAACACAAATTTAAGGATGCATTCCTTCTGTCTTTGCTGAATTTTCAATATTATGGGATCAAAGGTCTCAAATAAATATACTGATCAAGTACTGCAACATACTAGATCGATTAATCGGCACACATCAACTCTTGACATCCTCTGTTCCTGCTGCTGCACATTTTTTAGCAAAAGTATAAATGCTGTAAGTGTAAGGTCTTTTAAAGAAAATTTATTATCAGATCAAATTAAGAACTTTTCTCTCTTCTAAAATTGATAGAAAAGTCTTGAAAGTCTACAACTACAAGATTCAGTCTGAAGTGAAGTGCCTCAGAAGAGGACTACGTTGAGTCCAAACAAGCAAGAGGTTTGCATTATCTGGAAATTTAAGTGAATCATTCACGATAATTAAATGAAGACATGAATGACAGCAGGCGTTTTTGAAAATATTTACAATTAAAAGCACTCGCAAACTGGATAGTTAGTTGAAATCAACAAAATGATAAATTAAAATAGAGCGTAACAATAATTCTCGAATTAGGAACAACTTAACTGAACAAAGCAGTGCAACTAAACCTGTCATTTTTATTTCATTCCTGAATCCAAACAATCTAATAGTTAAATCAACCTCACGTCTCAACTATCTAACATTAAACGTATTGTACATTATGCATAAAATGGGCATACATAATATTAACACAGGGATATATCTCTAGTCTGAGAGAATAAACATCAATGTGACATGTGTCAATACCTAGGGGAAAAAAACCAAGCAAAACATACTGGGGTAGCTGGGATGGTCGCTCCGATTTTACTTGAGTAATTCCAGGATTTAGTGAAAGCTGAAGTATTTGAAATGCTTGTGAGGGCTTTTTTTCAATAAAAGTAAACGTAATTTATACAACAATGACTACTAAAATAAGCAATAACTTAAATTGGATGGACAAATACCATGCATCAGGTGTACTCAAAGTATTTCAAGCATTTATGGATTTCTGATAACCCATGGAGGCTGGGGAAAGACTCAGAGGACTAGAGAGGGACAAACCTAAACCCCTTGTTTGTTTTTTAGGGGAGACAGAAAGAACAAGGAGGCTACAAGATAACCTTAACCTGACCTTAAAAGACATTTGTTTCAGGCACATACAAAGGGCACCACAGAAGTCCTCACAGAAGTGAATTATTTGTGAAGCGTACTTTTTTTTGTCTTCCTATCAAATTGGTATAGCTTTACAAGTGGGATCTATGCAACAAGGCGAGATGCAAAATGAAGAGTAATACTGATAAACTCAAGAAACAGAAATCTACAGAAGGTAAATGGGTAGTGCTGCACTTCAGGACAGAAAAATTCATTTTCAATATATACATACCAGCATAAACACTAGCAAAGGAGCGTGCAGTTAGGCAATAGCAGAAAAAAAAGATAATTAAACACAAAGTATCCTTCTAGGGTAGCCTTTGTGCTTTGTACAATGTTCCAGCTTTGGCCATGACACTAAGATACAGAAAAAACTGTAAGGATTTAAATTGGTTAACTAAAAGTGTGATTTGGAAGACATGCTGTAAGAAAAAGCTGAAGGAACTTTTTCTTTAGACAGCAGACAGTGAAGAAATAATATAGACTTCTAGTAGATCAAAAAAAGTGCCTCAAAACAACAGCAATTTTTTTCCCTTCCTAGTCTAACCCATTTTAGAAGGCTTGATCAATTTAATAGAAGCAATTTGGCACCTTTTCTGATTCTAACTGCTGACTTGCCATATACTAGAGCTCCAGTTTCAAGCACGCTTCCAAGATGCTGTGGATCTAATTGATTGCACTTTTGGTATCAGGGTGATGATCTCTCATCATCTGATACAAAACTACAGTAAGACACATGGTTTCCTAGGTAAATTTTTCTATTGTTGAAGCACCCTGGAATTTATACAAAATTCTTAGTTCAGCTTATACAAGTTAGCTATGAGACCCAACCATTCAACAGAATAAAAGCTTCCAAAATAAATCAGCCTCTCCATCTTCAATATGAACATTTAGAGAAAAATGGTAGAAAACCCAGGTGCAGGGAGGGGGGGAAGAATCTAAGTAAGCTTTTTCACACAAGGTACACTTCTTGAAATAGTCCAGTGATCTTGAAACAATGAGGAAGTAGCAACATTCAGAGGTATGTTGAATCCTGCAGACTATAATGTACTTAGCCTAGTACTTCAGATATTTGAATTATTTTCCTTTAATGAGTTTTAATATACAAAACATAAGACCATGCAACCTCAACCTTAAATTACTGCTGTGTTTTGTCCCTGGAATGCTTTAGACGATCTTGTCTCATTCTCCTGGTTAAACACATTTTTCAACATTCAATATCATAAACCGTCCTCAGGCACAGCAGTCTATTCTAGACTGAGCCTCTGAACATTACCATCTTTTTTACATGCTGAGTTTCAGCAGCTGTTAACAATATCATAAAGAAAGTTGATAAAAAAAAATATATATATATTATATATACCCTTGCTGTAGTTTCATCCTGAAGCTGAACTGTCTTTACACATTCATGACCTGTACTGTCCTTCCTTTGGAACATCCTTTGATCCTGTTGCAGAGAGGAACAAAAATGTACTTCAGGTGACTCACAAACCAAGAAATCAGAATCCGATACTTAAATTACTTGAATGTCAACTTCAGGTTAGATTTCCATGTGGCCCCTGTCCAACCCAACTCATACTTTCAACAGATCTTAAGGAAATGCTGTCTCATAGTCTTACAGTTTGCAGTTAGAACCATAAATAAGTTAAGAGCACGTTTGGACCTCTAAATAGTGTTAAATAAAAAGTTTTCAAGCTATTCTTACCAAGCCAGTTATTTTTAAAACATTTCCTTCGTAGGAGGGACAGCGTGTGAAGTCTTCAAATAAGTAATCCCACTCTGTGGTTAAATGGCCTAAGATTTCCACTTCTTTTACATATATCACTCTCCTGTTCAGAAGAAAAAAGTTAATACTCAATTTCTCCATGGGACTGGAACTTTGCCAGAATAACAAATCAAAATTAAGAACAGACATTTGTTTGAGAAGGCATTTTCAACGTGGATTAAAAGTATCCACTCAGTCACAGTGGAATCATGTTGCCTTAATATATATAGTGAGATAATCACTTTGTCCCTAAGACTCATAGATGATCTATGATATCACATAGTACACGCAGCCCTCCAAATCCAAACATTTTACTAGAATTAGATACTAGAGGGTAATCAGTTAATTCAAACCAGTTCCTCAGAGCCAGTCTTAACATTAACAGACTTTATCAGGATCTTGAAGAAGCTTCTTCAGCTGAAGTCTGAATTTTGAGGTGTGCTAGTCATTATAAAACAAACAGTGGAATGCCTCCTGTAGTGTCATTATGGCTAAGCCAATCTCATACTCAGGCAAGGTGGAAATTGGTGACATTTGGGATGTGGAGATCATAATCCATGGGTTCCTTTTCGTTATCTAAATGTATTTCGAAATTTTTGAGTTCTCAAACTGTGTACCAAAACTAGCAACATCTTGCATTCTAAAAATTTTCTGATGAGTAATATTAATTTTCATACTCATACAAAAACTTAGGAATCCATTTAGAGTATCTTTTAATTAACAAGATTGTAAACACATGCATTATCAAAACATTGGTTTAACTACAAACACTTACCATAGGCTAATTTGAAAAATTAGAAACAAAGAAGGGAAAAAAGAATATTTCCCACCAGTATGATGAAAGGGTCACTGACCTCAGAGCATACTGTCTTCCTGAAGCAGTAACTGGTATTGATGTCATTACCATATTACATTTTCCATAAAGGAAACAAAATAAATTATAAAAAAAAAATCAAGACGAAAACGGATAAGGAAAGTATATATGCAGAGAATAGCAATCAGGTTAGACTTAGTCAGATGTCTAATCCCCAAACTGAAACCAAGAGAAGCCCTTAGAAAGCCTTCAAAACTTAATACCTATTGGTAACAATAAGGTTTGCTCTTCTGCCTCTTGGAAGTGCACAGTGGTATTGATAGCTCTCGTTTTCCAGCTTTCTGATGTGCAATTTCTGAAACAGAAATAGAAAATAATTTGGAGGCTGTAAGAAGAAAACCTAAAGCAGTGTTTTCAATTCAAAAGCCTTTTAAAAAGTTACCCCGTTGAACTAGTTCTTTAAAGGCAGGTTCTCACAGCGTTCTCACTCCTGAAGCTGAGTCACTGAAAGGTCTGATCCATTCCACTCAAGAGGTGGAACCTTGACACTGCAGTATCAGACAATATCTTTAACTTTAATTTCCTTCCTGCGCCAATAATTGTTTAGTAATGTTCATTCTGTTACACCCCATACTGCAGACTTGATTCAAGAGTGAAAATCCTGTAACCATACCTTTGAAAGCAGCAGCATGTGAACCAGACCCTTAGAAACAACTACCAAGTTACAAATACTCAAGGCACCTCAAGGTCAGGCTTCTGAAGCATTCAATGTGCCTACTCAAATTCCAAAATAAGAGGGTATATGAAAGTGTAGATCAAATTACTCATCACATTTCTTCTATCACATTTCTGGTAGACAACTACAACTCAAGTGACAAACTATGAATACAGAGGTTAAAAAAAGTCTCAAAATAAAGTACTGAAGTGCTTCCTAGTGCCCTTTTTTCCCCGGTTCTTGACTAATTTTTGGGTTACGTATTTTTCAGATTTCTTATTCTGTACATGCTGTTTAACTGAAGTATAACATTTTCTAGAGCTTGTCACCAGATTTGCAATATTCCATCAACTCCAAAGAGCACCACGGAAGACAGTCTCAAAGTCAACCCTAGATCAAGCTCACAACAACACTGGCCTAAAGGCAACAAAATTCACAGAGCAACACATCAAAGTATTTATGGGAAATGGATACTTATCAAAACACCACGTACAAAAAGATAACATTGTGAATTGAATAATGTACTACCAAAGGGAACTCAACCTCAAATTGGTTGTGAGAATACATCTGTGCCAACCACTGGTTCTCCTGCTACGAATTTGTAAGCAAGCAGGCAATCTGTTTCTGTCCACCCTACTTTGCCCCGTCCTTGATTAACTAACATAACACATTAACTATGTGTTACAGGTAAATGTAGTTGGGTTACTGTTTGAACGGATGTTAGTTGTCAGGACAGAAGTGGCCTGCTAGAATTAAATACGTGTTTCCTGTTATAATCCTGTACATATTTAGTAGCTGCAAGGTTGCTAGAATTCATGTTCTGTCTGTAACTGCCATGTACATGGTAAATAGGTAATTGTTACTGAAGGATGTACTTCTTACTAGAGAACCTTACCTATACACAGGTTGTATTAAATGCAGAGATCACAAATTCTCTGGGTGGCAAACCTACCATAGTAACAGTGTCGTATCAGACATATCTTATCTAAAAGCAACTACCAGCAGAACACTCCAATGGGAAGCTCCTAACACACCCATGCCTACTGTTCTCTTTGGGGAAGCCGTACATTGTTACATTTAAAGATGAAAACGCTTACCATGAAAAAAATGAAATAAGGAAAATACACATCAGGTTTAAAGACAGTTCTGCACTTATTTTAGACTGCAAAGCTAAGTATAGTTGTAATACGCAATACATATATTCCTATACCTCAATCATCTCATGTTTCTGAACCTGCAAATCAAAGTGCCACTGATGTTGGAATTCTGCGAAGTTATTCATAAGCAGCTAGACCGTGTTTAGAAGCCAGCAATACTGGTAACCGTAGAGCAGTTGGATTAGATAGCCTGAACCTTGGAAACAAGTGTTGGAAAGAGGGTGTGCGTACCCAGGACTTTGCCCTAAGACTCCAGCCAGCAAAAGCATCTGGATTTCTTTTATACTTAAGAAGCTTCTAACAAACATAGGGTTCCAGCACAGTAGTCAGAAAAGCCTGGTCAGGGACACTAACCTAGTTATGTTCCTTGACAACCATAAGCTCCTTACATTTAAAAATTACGATGGTCATCAGTTGAGGAATTCACAGAAACTCCAATTACTACAGTCTATGTCACAAAATAAAACTTACCATTTATTGCTAAGATCAAGAGCTTTCAACAGTCACCACGGAGAAAAGTCAACTGAGAAGCTGAAATTCAACCTATAGTGCATGCATCTCAAGCATCTACTCTACCCTCTACCACTAAGAATGCTAAATCAGTGTAAGAAGTCTTTTATAAAATACACATTCCACTTGTAAATAATGTTTACTTTGTAAAAATGAACGAAGACGGTTCATATGCATAATGTGAAAGCATGTTAGCTTTGTACTCTCTAAGCCAGTACAACCGCCTTTTTTATCATACAACCTGTTTTAATGGAAAATGTGCAGCTCCTGTGGAGGAACGTGAGGAAACGTAAGGAAGAATGAAGGCCATACATGCTCTGTCTGGATGCAGAATCCATGCACCTCAGATCAAAGTTTAGCAAGTTCTTGCAACTGGATGCCCCAAGATCGGTTGGATGTTCTTCATAGCAAAATAAGATGACCTTCAGTTTGTTTTACAGCTGTTACTGTGGAATTCAGCCTCTGTATAACAGCAAGTTTCTCCAGTTATTTCCGACAAACTAGTGAGAACAAATTAAGGAGAGAGGACTAAAAATTCAGTATGTGTTTAGTAATTCCTTATAAAGATACGTTTCCTTCTGCATTTCCATGGCTGGATCTATAAAACTGGTAAGATGAATAGAGAAGCTAAACTTCACTCCACATTTATCTGTCTATGATCAACCACGCAAGCTAAGAACTCCATGTAGTTTAAGTAACCAAAATGAAAAGACTTTTTGTCAACTTAGCTTACATCAGAATGAATTAAAAAAGGCTTCAACATTTATTTATGTTTGCATTTTATTTTCATCTATTTAAGAAGATCAACAAATGTCTTAAAATATCATCATACATTGCAACTGACCCCAAAAATCCTTTAAGCTCAAAAGTGGCTTACTCTTCAAAAGTTTAAATCAACAGCATAGTGTTTTCCTGGATTTGCTCCCTAGTGATGTGATGCTTTGAAAAACATTTTAATTGAGCATTTTCCACCAACCGAAAATATAGGGTCCACATCTTCTATAAAAAAATATCACTTTCTGACCATCTTAAAAATTTCCAAAACCGTGAAACATACATGAAAAGAAGAAAAATGCCAGCTCTCAAAGTCTTTTCAAAACATCAGAAGAAAGATGGCAGCATAGGACTAAAATCAAAATACAAACTCCCATTTTATACCTAAACCATAGCTATTTTAAAAACAAGAAACAATTCTAGAAATACAAAACCCACCACCATGTAAGACTGCAATTGAAAGGCTGCAATACATAGTCTGAATCCTTTTGTTGGATATGCAGAAATGAGACGTGCCACATATTAAAACAGATTTATGAATAAACACGTTCCTCTATTTAGACTCAAAGCTTTGGAGAGAAAAGCTTGTTTCTCTTAACTTCAGAAGCAATCCCAATAGTATTTCTAGATTTTACATGCAATATATTACTAAAGTAAGGGTTCCCATGGAGCTCTGTGCCTAAGAGATGCAATATTTCTCATAGCTATTCTCAATACACCTGATAGACATCAGCCCAACCGTGGTGGCATTATGCAAAAAAGGGGGTTGCACTTAATGCAAACTGCTCCATGATCTGCACAGTCTTAAAATTCAGGCATTTTTATAAAAGCTTTTATTTTTATGAGAATACTAGAGCATTTTCAAGTTCAACTCATTCTTTTTTTATGTGGAAATGAAAGAATCAGTGCAAATTTACACAGCAGAACAGTGACTCAACTAGGAATAGAATCTGCAGTTTCTTGAAACCTAGCATAGTGTTTTCTCTGCCACGCACTGCTCACCACCATGTCTCAATTATTCATGGAGTGCTCTGCATTCTTTATAAAGCTCCATGCTTTAACTGGGAAATGAAACAAAGTAAAGCCATAGACACTGAATAATTTATGACTGGCATCATGTCAGACCCTAAGTGCTGGGGTTAGAAGACAGTCTCCTCACCAGAAAAGGCAGCATATTAAATACCTGCATATTAAAAGGCCAAGACTAACAAGGCCAAAAGCATTCCTCACCTCTTTTAGCCAGTCTCATCAACCACAAAGAGTCCTCATATAAAGATTAAAATTCATGAGAACTTATTCCTTGGAAAACAATTTTTCTAAAGTTGCCCTATTTGCTCTTTGATTTCTCCAGCTATATATACGTGCATTTATGTTTCACGAAACACATCCTGTGCTACTAATCCTGACCGCTTAAGCTAGAGACATGGCCTGCACGACGTCAAATCTGACTTTCCAGGTTTTGAATTGATTGAGGAGGTTCCTATACAGTCCGTATAAATTAGAACCAGCACTTCTGGGAAAATGCAACATGTAAACAGCTTTACACAAGTGAACTGATCTACTCCATCTGGCTACTGTCCCCATTCTGCACAAAAACCCCCCTTCCGAGTAGAAAACGGTCACTTGTCTTTTAAGACCTACATATATGCTCCTCCGAAGCTGAGCTCTAATGTTTACCAATGTCTATATTTCATATACAAGTGAGTATTTAAGTGAAACATTTTTTTTTTGTCAAAGCACTGGACAGTATTGAGGCATCCATTCCACAAGGTAACTTAAAAGGTTCCAAACTTGTACCTGTATACTTGTTTTAAAGCGACATACCCATTAAAGTTAAAATAGATGAGAGGGTGGGGATCCTGGTTAAACTACTTGTAAGGCTGGGTCAAAACTGGATCCAAAAATAAACAGCAAGTACCTATAAGTTGAGTTATTTGCAATTAAATTTGTGAATGCATGTAAAACTGACTTTCTGACTCATCTTCCTTGTTAAATATCCTATTTCCTGTAAAAACACTGTCTCTCTCTTGCTTCTAATTTACATTAGAAAACAAAACCTTCCCAACACTAACCTCTAGCATAATAATTAAAATCAATTAGTTAAAAAACACCAAATAAACAAAAAAACCCACCAAAAGCGCTCTGTATTCATTTAACTGACTTCCGAAAGGAAGAAACTGTATTTAGTGAACTATACAGATGATTCACTCCTGGTTAGTATACACTTCCAATTTACAGAATTTAGATCTAAGTAGTACAAATATTAGATGTGCAGGAACTGCATAATAGCCAGTATTCAGTGTTAATCGTGATACCTTTTCCTTTTTCACAGATGGAAAAAATATAGTGAAAAAAATCTGATGACATGAAGAAATTTGGTTTGCTTAGTATATCGCAAAAACTTGATTAGTTAAAACAAAAATTCACTAAATGTTTTATATTTTTAAGTTTTAAATTAAATAAGCTGACTACTGACTACTAAATTCTAAAAAGGCATTAGCAGCAGAGAGATGTCTCTGTTCAATGTTTTTTTCATGTATAATAGACAAACAATTTGCTCTGAGAAAAGCTTGTTAAGCTTAGCTTGTTAACTTATGAGATGTTGTATTAGAAATTAAATTTATGGCATCACTTAATTTAGAAATATATATAACATTATTTGTATATTTATGTAAATTTGTGTTAACAGCTGAAAGGTTACATTTAAGTATGTTGAACAGCAAAGCCCCAGAAGATTCTGTGAATGAAATCAAGAGTCAACTGAGCTGGCTATATTTTTTAATTGATAAAATTTTCATAAAGAAGTAGTAGTAGTAATTTGAAGGGATAGTGGTTCACAAGATGTGTAAGTGATATGGCATATCACAATAACCACAAATACGAGTTTCTCAGCATTTATATGGAACCAGTTTTTCTATATCATGAAATTATAAGCATTTTCACAGAAGAAAATTCCATTCAGTATCGTTACTTTAAATTTTGCACTAGTATCAAAATGTTGCTTTCTCCTTTCATCCCAGCCCTAGCTCTAAGAGAACATTAATGAGTGAATGAACTCAGGATCTACCCTATCACGATTTATTTTATTTCCAAGTGCCTTCTGTTGTTGCCATTCATAAGGAGTTAAGCATCCTTAGAAAAAACAAATATACAGGAAACAAGCCCTCCGTTTCTCTCTCATCTTACTCACTGATCTAATCTTAATGAAGATGCTTATTCAAGTTTGTTTGTTTTCTTAGCCTGGACAACATGAAACACTGTTTTATTCAACTGCAACACAGAGAAGATATGAATGGGGAGAGGACGCGTTAAACGCAATCACACCCTTCATCTAAATACTTAAGGCAGATAAAAAGACCGTGACAGAGAAGAAATATGGAAAATGTTTACTCCGTTATTCCAGTTCTTGCTGCGTATGCGAGGAGAGAAAGAGAAATAAGAGAAACATTAGAAATAAAATAGGAAATAAAGATTAGAATAATATCTAGAAAGAAGTAGCAAATATGCAAGTTTGTCTTGAGATGTTAACGTAGACAGTTATTTTACTTTAACTTTTTAGCAACAAAAGAAGCATTTTAGTGTAAGTTTTAAGAATGTGAAGACTGAAATACAAATTAAACTGGATTCTGATTATCTAGGACTCGAAAACAACTGTTATTCATCCTCCATATGTTAGCCACATCCAGATGCAGAAGCAGGCTAAAGGTCCACACAATGGCTGTAGCTATAACGTGTTGTTATTTACAACATAAGGAAATACCAAATGGTGGCATTTGGAGAATTCATGCAGTTTTTTCAACTGCTGATACCACCAAAAAAAAAGAAAAACAAAACAAAAAACTGGAATTTCAGTGAATGTTTTATATGCCAAACAACTCAAGCTCTATTCCTATTTAAAAGTTGCTTAATTTGTAAACCAGCCTCAGCTTTGTTCTTAAGCAGAAGATTAGAATCAAGCATCAAAATGTTTTTCTTGTTTCCAAATATTCAGATCTTAAGCCTACTAATCCTTAATCCTACAGTCTCCTTCCAGGGCATGAGATAATCAATTATGGAACACAATGTCCAGAAGACCATTTAACAGCAATGTTGCGGTTTTCTTGTCACATTCAGCTTACTACAAGCACTGGCTCTCCTCTGCTCTACAGGCTTGCCTTATGAAATAGGCTGGGGCAAACTTTTACTACAGATGACGACTGCCACGGATCCCCGGCAGCTTTTTTGTAATATAATCCTTTATGCAACCCAGTAGGTTAGCGAATTTTAACTGTATTTACAATGCAAGTCATACCTCAAATAAATCATAACCCTCGGCTTCCACCCTATCGTACGGCCGGATGATGCCATCTTCGTGAATGAAACGTGGAGGACGGAGATTAGATACTTCTTCAGTTGATTCTGCCACCCTGACATAAACAGTGGAACAGTATTCTGGTAAGCTTTCTACAATTCTGAGTACATTCACCAATATATCTCCAAAAAGTCACCCTTTCACTTGCCACATATCCCACTGACATTTCCTGGGTACCCTATAGATGTAGATAGTAAAAACTGCTAGTAATAAATCCAAATTAACATTAGCCAATTCGACAGCTACAGAATAACTTGGGAGAAGTCTACTCCCACCTGTGGGTAATTTACTAAGGGTTCTCATGTTTATGAACATGCTTGCCAAAGGTCCCCTTGAAACACAAGCAGCCCCTGATGTGCACTGCTAACCAAATTTCAAACTGGCAAGTTTTTCTCTGAAAATTTCAGTGGTCTATCTTTTACAGTAAATTTAAATGACATTTAGGTTTGCATTCAGCAGTACACAAACATACCTCAAAAGTAACATTTACATGATCTTTTAATGACTTTCTAATCAGATTCAAAGGAGAAAATGGACTAGTTATCATCTACCTGAACTACAACACAGTAATTTCCAGAGCTCATCATAAAATACACTGATTTCATCACAGGCTACTAGATATCTCTCAACCCCATATATCCTGCTGCACATTGTATATAACACAAGTAATTGTGTGTCACTACTGGACCACTTTATCACCTGGTATCCAACGTACAGACAGTACTTCAATACTTCCTTTTGACATTTTACCTTTGAATTCCCTGGAAGGTACTGCTTGCCATATCTACGATGCCACCTGTCGGGCGGGCTACCGCTCCTACCAGCCCCTTTCCAATTCCTTTAAAGAATCCAGCTGCACCTTCTTTTTTAGCCCCTTTAAAAGAAAGGGTAAAGAAAAGGAAATAGTTTTAATGACTTACTTGAAGACACTAACCAGAGAATTAAGCCATTAATGCTCCAGGCTGCACTAGAACTGTTTTGTATTGGAAAGAGCCCACAGAAATTGATTATGTACAATCCACTTATTAAAAAAGAGTTCTCTGTGAAGAGTCAGACATCACTTCCTTGCCTGTTCAGACACGTTGCAGTTCACTTAACACCTTACCAGCCTCCAAAGCCAGCATAACTGAGATGTTAACGAGACTCTCCTCACACTTTCAGTCTAGACTGTAGGCCAATGTATCAGTTTTTATAGGTTCGTAGTAATAACAAAATAACCTGAAGACTCAAAGATGCACAGGTATAATGGAAACTAACTATTCCTATCTGAAAATCACGTTTCCAGTGATACATAACTATGCAAGAGCTAAGACTGTTTAGAAAGCATGTGTTCATCCATCAATAAGAGAAGGACTACATCTCAAAGTATCTTCCCATAACCTATAAAATATAACACAGTAACAACTTCCAACATTTAGATCACTTTCACATGAATTTTAATAAGAGAGCTTTTCTCTTGGATTTGTTCATCATCTATCCCACTGATAAAGTGACAGTTTCACAAAACCAAATATTGGTCTCAGGCATAAAAACAAATTTGCTTTTTAAGATTTCTCCAACTTTTGGAGTCCCAAAAACATTTTCAATTGGTGTTTTTTAATTTATTACTTTTAGTATCTTTATTCTGGCTTTAAACAATAAATCAGGTACTACTGCAGGCTTAAAATATATCAAGACGACAAACATTCCTTAATTCATACAAAGGCTGTAAAAGTGGTAAGCCAATAACAGCTACAAATATATTTGAGTAAATCATCTTATAAGGTCACATTTGAATTAGAAATATAAAAATCATCTCGCTAAGCCTTAGCATCCCCACACTTTGATATTTCTAAAAGTTACAAAGTAAATTGGAAAGTATTGGGACAATTTAAACAGCGCAGTGCAACCTTAGTGCTCACCTTCTACAGGTTTAGTGATTATGCCTGTCACACCTCCAACGACACCCTAAAAAGAAGACGATAATTATATTCCTACTTAGAAACAGGAATGTTATAGTCCAACTGGGCAACAAGTTCTCTCTCATCCTTCATTTTAAAACTTCACTATAAAGTTCAGTATAGGAAACACTGTTTGGCTGGAGCTTTTTGGTTTTGTTTGGTTTCGTTTCCTCACTTTAAATTTTTCAGAAGATTATAACTGAGGAAAAGAAGGTGGGGAGGTGGGGTGGGGGGACGACACCTAAGATGGCTGAAGAAACATTTATACAGGCAAGACAGACTAACAACATTTTTGTACAGTAATCAGTCCTGTAATAATTAAGAATGTCACAATTTCAATACTAACAGGAAGCTGCGAGAATTCCCAGTCATGAGTGAGTGATACCAAGCATTCAAGATAAATTAACATCAAATAACTCTCTGGAAGACTTTAAAGGTCAAGTAGTTCAATGTCACTAAGGCAGAGGAATAAATATCCACTGAAGTAACTACTAAATTTCCAGCAAATAGTATCAGAAACAACTCTATAACGTTTATTACTTACAATGACTTAGAAATATGTTCACTGTTCTTATTCTGAATGGAAACTGACAGAATACAGATCTCATAGTAATTGTTTACATAAGGTTTGTCTCATAGTTAACACTTTCACTAGAAATAGACATGGTCTTTCAGCAACCAGAAAAGGTTCCCGATTTTAGGTTATAAGAAAAAAAAAATACAGGGGTTGCACAGCTTCTATTTCAGAAAAATCTATCCACCCTAATGTAGTACGCACTTTTATACACATTCTACTTGCTTTATGTTCACATTCTTTTAAGTCAAGAAAACCTAGCAGTTTTTGTAAGACCTCAGCGTATAGAAAGCCCTTTCTACTATGCAGCACATGGCCCGAGTTCATAATTCACAGGCTTTAATGACAGAATTGACTGTGAAGTAAAATACGGGCCCAGTTACTTTAATTAGATAACACATTTGTTGAACATGAGTATTTGCTTATTTACAGGAGAAATTTGTTACTTCCTACACTTTTCCTTTCCCTTCAACCTTCAATTACTCAAGTTGGCCAAAAAGATGACCTCAAACACCGAAGCTGATACACTATACTGAATCTCCTACGAAGCGACTGCCTGTTTGTCTCTTCTGTTTAGTTCAGGAACTGATAAAGACGACATCAAACATGCTTGCATATAATTTTCAAGCATGCATTAAGAGTTGCACATCATACCCTCAACTTCAAATTCCTACCCGTAACAAGCCTTTTCCTCCTTTGGCCAGACTGTCACCAAAATCTTTTGGCTGCCGACCCATTTCCTCTCTCCGTTTCTGCTGAAATTCTTTATCCATAGTAATAGCAGCCAAGCCTTTTCCAACAGAACCAGTGATCCTAGACACGACCCCTGCTGCACCACCTGATGAGACAGGACAGAAACAAAAGTTACTGTTCTTTCACAATTTAACAGCAGACAACACACAATAAGCCACAAAGTTCGTAATGATTTCCCTTAATATTCAGTTTAGATATTACGAATTTACACAGAGTGACTACCACATTGTCCATGAGAAAACTCTGGAATCTGGCCTGAAATACAGCAAAAGGTAACTCTTAAATCACTTCGATACATGTTATATAGCATATCGGATGGAACCGTATTATCTCTAATTACTGTAACACACAGCTAAACAAAAATCTAAGGTAACTGTAACAGTAACAGGTCCTAAGAACACTTCTCAGGCTTCTCCAGACAGTTTAGGACCATCCGTATTATTTTCCTTATTCATCCATGGCGTGTTACAAATTGAGTTATACATGCAATGTTTCTCAGTTTGCTTGCTCTGTCTACAAAACAGACATTTAGATGGTCTCAAGTAAGCTAGGCATGAACGATCTGTATCATGAATACTGGCAATAGTATCTGACAAACTCATCAAAAAATTACCATGTAGATATTTTAAAAGTATAACTTCCCCTTCAAAATAATAATAATAAAAAAAAATGTAAATGTAGTCCATGAGTTAACCTAGTTTATTAAAATGGTAATGCTATGATACATACCCACTGTGTGTCCAAGAAGACTTTTAACACCAATTACAAAGCCTTCAGCAAATTCTTCAGGTCCTTGAACAGCACCCTAAAAATGAAGCTTATTATCAATAGCAGAAAAGTAGCCATTTATACATCCATTTCAAGAAAAACTAGCAATTCCATTAGACTGATGAAAATAAGGCCATTTGAATATGTTATGTCTTCAAAGTTAACATAAAACATTACTGCTTGCCTAACACTATAACCCTACCGGTATATTCAGTCAGCCTACTATTCACACACAGTTGAAGAATCGGGAAGGCATACCTGGAATGGCTCATAGAAGAAAGCTTCAACTCCCTCAGACAAGCCTCTGATTAAGCCAAAGGGATTTCCAAGAACGTCTAACCCAAGCACAAGAACATACATCTGTTTCAGAAGCTACATAACGAGGCAGGGGGGAAAAAGCAAAAACAAAAGCAGTATTACTAGCTGGTGCTACACATAGTTCCACGTTAAAAACAAAGGTTGGTAAATTTTTCAATTTACTACCTAAGTAAGGTGTTAGGGTACTCAGGTAAGTATTCCTACTAGAATAAAGACAGGCTTAGGCAAAAGACACAGTATATATATGGCTAACTATTGGAATACTTCAGAGAAGAAAAATATAAATAAGAACAGGAGCAATCACTTAAAATTCTTAAAACACATTTTCGGAACACTTTTGTGTTTACATTTTCATAATGTGTCATCAGATCCTACTTTGGTACTATGAAATAAAAAATTAGTAGCTTTTAGAGTGATTCAACCTTTTCTTTCCTATTTTCTGTAGTCTGTAAGATACTCAAAATTTTACACAAAGGCTTAACTAAATAAGCTTACCTGTTCGCTATAATGTCTAACAACTCTCTTCATCAGTTGGTCTCTCTTGTAGAACTGATATTTAATTTCAAAGAAAGCAAGTCTGAAAGAGAAGTAATTACACTTTAGTTATAGATATCCTTCCTCCTTCTAAACATCCTTCAGAGCGTCCTGAAGCCCTATTCTGTTAAAAAGGAGCCCAAACCCTCCATTTCTGCCTTTCCCCAAAGGCTGATTAGATTTATACCAGAGTCAGTCAGCAAAGTTTACCATGGACCATGTATAATAGCTTTATTCAAAATATATTTTTTAAAAAAAATCTTTATTAGCTTACTTGAAAATAAGATCATCCACATCTGTTAGAGTAGCTCCAATACTCTTCAATAGCAAATTCAGAGAATGGATGGCTATCATTTCTCCCCCCCTGTCTGATGCTTCTCCACCAGAAGCCAGAGACAAACTCAAATGCAACTGTCAAGACAGAATTAGTAAAACAACACAAATTAAGACAAAAGGAGACACACACCAGACAGATTGTGTGGTGCACCTGTAAGGAAACCAGTGGTGAAACAGCAGTAGGCGTATTTTTACTCACTTTGAAGAAATGTACGATTTAAACAAGTTTGCTCAAACTCAAATGGTATTACTTTGGCAATATATGTATTTATTCATATTTCCATATAGAGAAGTGTCAAATTGCCCTACAAGTTTAACTTTTGTTATGTTTACAAATAGGTGGAGCTTAATTCCCAGTACAAGTTAAAATTTATGTTCTGATTTACTTAACTAGCTTGTGTGTATTTTTGCAACTAGTCACTCTTTTGGGGAATGCATGAACATTGGAGAACTGTCATTAATACTGTAAAATGGGATTGTTTAGTGTTGGTAAGACACTTTTTCTTAAAGAAATCCACACACTTTTCTTAAGGCTGGAGAGTGCAACAGAAAATTATTTCCCCTTTCCCTTGTTCACCCCATAACTAATATCGCAACCTTCCGCTTGCTTAAAAGAGTGCATAGCAGTTAACCTGTATGATTTGACTTTCTCAAGATTCCCGATTTTCTTTCTTGCCTTGTTCCAAAAAATCTGACTGGTTCAAGAGAGACATGAAGACAAGCCCATGAAAGTGTACTTATTACAATTTGTCATGCATTACTTGGATACCTTCAGGTTTTTATTTTTATATACATTTTATCTAGCTTTCCTCATTATTATATCCATTGACTCTTCCCAGTTAACAATGGTTAAGGGTCCGTTTGCATTCATGGGCAACATGAGCAACTAAGAAAGTTTTCCAACAAAGTATTAAGTTCTAGAGAACATTACAAAAAGCCCCATTAGGAAGAGAGCATGAAGACCTCAATTACACAGAAGGTTGATGTGAGGATTTATTTAATATGAGGAATTAAGAGATCACTGATATCAAGTAGTTTATTAACCAAAAGTATCACTATTGCATACCTTAATTGGAGAAATATGGAAATGCTCAAAGAAGCTTAGCATTGACAGGTCTGTTAAGGAAGCCTCCATTAGTTCAGTGTTAAGCGCATCCACATCTTGCTGAATTAATTTAGTCTGGTTTTGTTAAAAAAAAAAAAAAAAAGAAAAAATTAAACAGAAGTTTATCTCATCGGCGTATATGTAATATAATTAATATTATTATATAGAAACACATGTCAAAAAATATACATATAAATAAACAGCACAAATAATAAACAGTCAAATGTAATAAAACAGTTAGCTAACTGGTTAAATAGCCAACACCTCCAAAACTGCAAATAGATTAATTAATTTTGCATACCAGATTATAACTGCGCTAATATATTCAAGGGTACAAAAAAAAAAATAAAAAAATCAAACCACCAAAAGAAAAAAACTCAAGTACAAAACACAACGATTTATGGTGACTTTTCCATTTTATGCTATCACTTGGTATTCCCTTAGATTCCTCAATCATTTAAGGTATCACTTCTAAATTAATTTAGAAATATTAGTAAGATAACTAACTTCCTGAGGTTCTTTGCAGTTCTGTATTTCCTCACAAAATCAGCGTTTTTACATAGTACATCTGAAGATACAATTCCTAAAAAAAGCAACTTGTACGAATGACTCTCCTATGCACACTAGAACCAAATGTGACCTTTCTGGATACTATCCAACTAAATAAGATGTAATTTAGAGCCATGAAAATCTGTTCCTTCTGCACTATAAAGGCAAGAGACTGTACACTAACAGACAATTAAGTCTGTTAGTCCACTCTATAAATTCTAACCTTATTTTGTCTACCACCCTTAACAACTCATACCCACAGTTGAAACAACTGTGCCATCAATGAATCATCCAAAGCAGAAAAGTTACACATACCCAAGTATCAGCTTCTCAACCTTGCCAATGAGTAATGCTGACAGCCAATGTTTAACAGAAATACCAATGTTTCACTGAAAATTACCTTACCGTGTCCCTTTATTTGCTGTTGTCAAATGCACTATTCACTCATTTAAACTGAAATATTCGGCAAATCACAACACTTATCATAAAGGCCCTGTTCTTGCAAAAATCAGTTTCTCTCATTTGTTACCCTTTGTCTTTCAGCTTCTGGGTCTGTAGACGGAGTGAAAAGTTCACTAAGTGCTCCTAAAAATCCTTGATCAATTTTCAGTGCCATTTCCTGGATTAGAACCATGAAGTACCTAAAATGGGAAAACCAAACCATGTATAATTATAGAAGCTTAAGTTAAATATCACATGCTTACCCTACATAATTGCAGTTTTGTTATGTAACGTTGCATATTGAGACTTACAATCTACAGTATCAACTGCCTATTTACAGTTAGAAGAGCTTACCAGCCTCAAAGTCATACATTACTTTAGTTTATTCATGTCTTAACACTTTCAAAATTTATCTAAAAATATTAACCATCATCAAATATTTTTTATATTCATACTTTATGATTCCACATGCACCATGGATGACATCACCTAAACAACATATTTATTCCTCTTATCCAAGTGCCTCTCTCCAAAAGTCATGTTAATGAATATTTATTTTATTAAAATTCACCATCTTCAAATATATCCACACTCACTGGCTACAGATACTTGCATTAGAAGCCATCAGGGTAATGTTTTTTTTCTCATTTTTAGTACAAAAACTCAAGACAGACATATTAACTAAAGAACATACATTTCACAATACATGAGCTGTCTGTTGTTAGAGCACCAAATAAACCCAGCAGTGTAGAGCAAACGGGCAGACATGCAACTCTGATGTTGTATTGTAAGAGGGAAATAACTCTGATTACTAAGAAATTTGCCTAGTAGTCCCTTCATGTGGTCAGCCCTTACTTTCTAAAATTAAGTTTCCTTTAGAATGATGATTTTTCACTGGAGATGTTTAAAAACTCCATCCAAAGCCACGAGTTGTTTGGATAGGAGAACATGAACTTAAAAACATAGTTCACTTCTAAAACATGTTAAATCTTTAAATTTGTATTACAATACACTGTTAAACTCACTTGAATTGTAGTACTTTGCTGTATTCGTTGAATCTAGTGATAACACTGATGTCAATGAAGGGTTTTGGTTCTAAATAGAAAAAAAATAATTTAAAGTATACATAAAAAATAAATTGCCAAGTTACTACTTTCAAGGCTGAATAAATCTGATAATACTAAAGGCCCTCTCTTACCTGAATCCAAAGCAATCGACTTGGGAGGGGCTACAGGGTGAAATACAACAGGAAACATCGATCCTGGTAACTGATTATCAACCTAAAAAATTATTGCACAATCAAAGACCATTTCCATTTTAGAAGGCCTGAGAAACTTTTTTATAGATTGTGTTTAAGGAGAACGGGGAAGGAGAAAAGAAGAGGATTACTCTGATATTATTTTGGAACGTTATCTATTTAGTTACAAAAGGTCAGATGGTTGGAAGTATTGCACGAGGGATGCTTCCACAGGTTCACACTCACAAAGGCTCATTTAGAGGGTCTGCAGCTGACAGCATACATTGACTGTAATAGTGAAAACTACCTTCCGGGAAAAATAAAAACAAAATGCCAAAGATAAAAGGAAAGAGGAAACTTCGCCACCAGTTGGTCAGGAAAAGCATAAACAGGGTCCTCAATGAGCGCCCTCCCCTGGGGGGCTCTGAAGCGCAGCAAATGGAGATGAAGATGGCAATGATGATGATAATGATTTCCCACCATTATTTTCCTCTAGTACTAGACGCTTCTCACTAGTACCTGCCCGAGCGCTCTATTCGTTAATTTAGCAACACTAATTGTACTGACTGGAGTATTTTAATCAGGCGCAAGTGTTGCACATTCATTCACTGTTGAACTTCCAGGCTGATATATTATTGCATACTATTTTTGAATATTTACATGTTTAATATCTACTTCCGATTAGACGGGTAGGTTTGTACTAAAGATCCCTGAACCTCTAGATACACTCTCTCGAATAATATGTTACCTGACTATATGCAAACAATGGTAAACATTTTTGAAAAATGTTGAGGTTTTTCTTTCTTTATTTTAAAACATCAAAACACCTCGTTTTAGAAATAAACTTCCCACCATAGCACCCTGCCTTACATTAACCCACAATTTGGTGGATTTTTTTCCATACTACTTGCAAAATCCTGGGACGGCAGTTGTGCAGTACTTTTCCATCAACGGAGCATTCATAGCACTTCTGCTACTCTGATGTAGTGAGCAGAGCACCACACATAGAAGTTTTGGAGATGCTTCTTTGTATAAATGAATAGAATAAAAGCCTTAAAGCATGTGTTTACTCTATAGAACATGATGAAAGATGGTACCTGCAGCCAATACAATTGAGCCCGTAAGCTTCTTTGGTGAGGCGACTGTTTGAATTCAACCTGAATTCCTGACAAAAAGTTGCGTCGGATGCTGCATCTGACTGGGAGACGCATTTCCATTGGAATCTTACTAAAATTCACCTGGAAATGCGAGAAAGCAGAGCTAACTTACAGTTTAATTACAGACATAATAAAACGTTATGTTACTAGTAAACAGACTAGCAAATAAAACCTGCATTTTTTCCTATTTCATGATCTCAGGGCTATTGAATTACTTAATCCAATTATCTGTATGTAAAGTAACAAAACCCACAAGTTAGTCTGATAAGCATATTGTGTTGCAACTTCAGTTGCCCCAAGTGGGAACCTCTGTGTCATCCGAGTAACTATTTCTTCATGAGTTATATATTACGCTGGCATAATTAAAGATATTAATGTGCAGCTGATTACTTTTCCAGCTGATGCTTTTACCCTGATCCTGAAGCATTTAAGTTATGAGAAGCAAAAGGAAAAAGCTCTCCTTTATTCCGAGTCAAATGTAAAGACTTACAGATACAGGGTTTGATACCAGCTACTTTAAATGCACTACTGCAACATACAATACCTAAGTATTCATACAGCTGAGGGTATATATGTTTTTCAAATGAAAGGACGATGTAGAAAACAAGCCTGATTATGGTACTACAAAATGCCTGTATTTTGCTTAGTCATTTCACCACACTAAATTTGCATGTGGAATACAGGTACGTATGATTACTGTCTGAAAAAGCTCAGGTAAGTGAATTAGTTTCAAGAGCCTTTGAATGCTACAAGCTGCTTTATCATATTAAGTCATGGGAACTACAGCTTCCTAAGAAGTTAAAACCAAGATTTCAGCAAAGAAGTTACATCAATGAGACTATGTTCATAACTAACACACAGATACAAAGCAATCTTTTCTACCACACAACAGTAAAATCCTTTGAGACTCTTACTTCATAATGCAAGTCTAGAAAATAGCTCAATACTGCCTCAGCATTACCTCAGTACAGAAACATTCTACTGCATAAAACGTGAAACTATTAAAAAAAAAGCTTGCTTTTTGTTTGTTTCTCTTAACACAGCATCTATCCTTACACAGAAAAACAGAAGTCTGTTTTAACTGTTGCTTATGTTCTGCAATCATTTAAATACCTAAATCTCAAAACATACCTCAGTATTGCTGTCTAGTTTATGCCAACCTGGAGCTTGGAAAGCACTTTTAGAAAGATACTTTTGATAGGCTTGTTCCAACAGGTTTATTTGCTTTTGATTAAATGGTTTCCATTTTTGCCTCGGTTTCAGTTCCCAAACAACACCAGAACTGCAAGACAAATAACAAAGTTAACAATTTAAGATACTCAAACCTTTCTCATGCATGCAAGCCATGTAAAAAGAACTCTCAAAAGACACGTTGTTTTTTTCGTTTTTTTTTTTTTAATAGAAGCTAAAAAAAGAGGCAGTTAAATCCTATGTATTCAAATTGCACACTAGGAATAAAGGCAGAACTTAATTTTACTTAAAAAGGTTTCACTTACAATAAATTCATTTGAAAGATGTCCCTTTCAACTCAACTGAATCGCTAAAATTATACTATGCTGTCACATTTTGATTATTCAAAGGAATATTTAGGCTTCCACGTGCATTACCTAGTAATTCCTATATAAGAGATTTCCTTTTTATTTTCATTGTTAACAAGAGAAAGTCCAAGACTATGGATTGACAAGTTTATTTCCTGATCAGGTTGCTCCAGCTCCTCTGCTTGTCGTGCTTTAGAAACTAATGCAACGTCATCTGTGAAAAGTAGCACTCGTTGGCGTCCATCCAGGAAAGACACCCAGTGTATTTGAGTATTTGCATTGTAAGGGAATTGGCCACATTCATCCTGTGTTGGGGGGGGAAAAGAAAAGTATATAAGTATATTACAGGAGTAAATCTATGATGTTTATAAGCAAGTTTACTGGCACATATAAGGAAAATACTGAGTTCTGGTTTCTGTTTGTTCATTTCACTGCATCATACTGATTTGGTGGCATCTTTTATCCCAACATGTGAAAG
Source organism: Charadrius vociferus (assembly GCF_000708025.1). Lineage (NCBI taxonomy): Eukaryota > Metazoa > Chordata > Aves > Charadriiformes > Charadriidae > Charadrius > Charadrius vociferus. Next base: position 2,618,145 of record NW_009648717.1, on the reverse strand, counting down.
AAGTTGTGGCTTGGGATTTTTATCCCCCCCCCCTCCCCTTTTGAAAAGTAGGCATTCCAGTGATATTTGTGGTGAGAATAATATTGGAAATTATTAAGAAACAAAGGCTTTCCCAGCAAAAGAAAAGATTTAGAAATGTAGGTGATGGGGGAGGCATTAAATCATATACCACGAAACAGTAAAACCAGACAATGATTAAGATCCCTGCTCGTATTTGTTATTCTTTATTTGTGAATTTGTGATACAAGACTGAGATAGTTAAAGCCCTTTTATCAAAAACCCAAAGTAATCATGAATGTAACCATATTTATATAGTAAGAAAATCGGTTTCAAAATGATTTTTAAAGGTAAAAAAAATCGACCCAAGGAAGTGCTTATACAGTAAACCACACTGTAATTGGTTAACTGTCAAGAGTTCAGCTGTCAGAAACTAAATCCATTCCCAGTGTACCCAAATCACAAACTTGCTTTCCTGTCCCTACTGTTAGCTAATAGTATTTTCTGTTTTCTTATCTTAACTCTATGCCTAGTCAACAGAAAAACCAAGCCACCTCTGAAGAATTCAGACTTTAGTAAAAGGTGCAAGAAGGCTGCTATTTAGAAACAGACACATAAGGCTTTCCTTAGCCTACATACCAGTTCGGTGAGAAAAATCTTCCTCCATCAATGAGTGTTTCCCCGTTCTTCAATGAAATTCTTGCCCAGTCTTTTCCTGGATTTACCTCTGTTTCTAGTTATAGTTTCCCTCTCCCCACCCACCCACCCCCCTCATTTTCCATCTTGATCATTGTTCTTTTTGCTCCCACTTCACACATTTTCATATTTTAATATTGCATGAGTTACAAACACCAAAATAGCTCTTAGTGAGCAACTCAGAATTTTCTGCTCCATGCAAACATTTCCCATAGGAAGCGAGAGTCACAACAGTCAGATTTTTCTCCATCTTTAGGGAGATACTTAAGCCCAATGCAGCACTGATAGAAAATTGATGAATTATTCATCCTCGTACACTTTATTTTCCTTCTTTCATATCCAAGAAAAACATAGAGAAAATGCAGGCTGGAGTTTGTGTCCAATCCTCCAATTATATTAATCTAAACATCTGAAATCTTGCTACTTGAGAGTAGGCTCAAAAGTCTCTTACAGGACAAGACAGATGCAAAGTTACTGAAAAAGTTTTCTCCCAGATAATTTTCATCTTGTGATAGTCCTGGATTGGTTCAGCATTTACTTTTCCCCTTCTGAAATTTACCTTAAGTAGGTCATGTTCACCAAAATTTTGGGAGTAGCCCCAAATCAATTTTCTTGTTTTAGTTGGATCTGTCCATGCAAACAGGCACACTTGGTTTGGTTTCAACTCCATTTCCTCTTGTAATCCACTGTGGGTTAAAAGATAAGGAGTAAAATGACAGCATTCACTGGTTGAAGTGGTGCAAGCAGACCACAGCGCTATGTACTCCACCCCTCCAGCAGTGAGGCATGAAGTGCCAAGGCTCTCCGCTCCAAACTAGTCCAGCTGCAGCCAGGCTCTAGGCGAACGAAGATCTACACTCCCACTTTATTCTCCCCACTATGAACACTGATTAAAGTAGACAAAATACTTCATTAAAAGAATACAATAAAGAAAAAGGGGGTTTTTGTTTGTCAAGGTACAATAAAAGAGAACCACTTTCTTCACAAAGTATACCCCCTGCTTAAACAACCGATGGTGAATTGCTTCTTTCACATACCTCTGTTTAAATCTGAGAGAGTCCCATGGAGTATGGTTGACAATAAGAGCTGGAGCAGCTCCCTCATGGTAATCCGAGAAGCTTATGACAGTAGAATGCTCAGAAACATTCACATCTACCAGTAAGCCCCCATTCTGGAGACAAAGTTAGACAGAAATTTCAATATTTGTTCTGTGCATAAATTCAAGTTAGAACAGACTAAATTGTTATTTTTAGATTAGTCTTTCACCAACTTCTTACAAATGAAAGAAGGAAGTGTACTCTACATTATCTAGTAACGGTAAACTCAAACACATTGGTCACTGGCTTAAGACAGACACCAGTAGCATCCACAAACGATTTGTTGATTTAATTTAATTGAAAGATCATAATCAAACTCTAACATTTTAAAGAATTACTTTATTTGGCTAAGTTCAGTTAAAAGTATTGGCAAGCATTCCCTTCATTTTCCATTGCAAAACTTAAAGTTATATTTTCAAAACTGCAATCTCCTGCATACTCCTTAAAAATCTGAAAGGCTACTCTAGAAAAATGTACGAAAGTTTTTAAAAGTATGACAAACGTAGTAATAGCGTGTTAGCAAACTGAAGACTGAGAAGAAAACTTCTGTTGATTAAACCTCTAAACAAATCATTGTCTTTCTTCTAATGGCTTTCAAGATCCTGCCTTCTTCCAATATATTTGCAAGATATTTCTGAGATACTTTAAGCACAATTTCTCTCATTCACTTATACTAAGGAAGCACCTCATGCTTTCCCTTTCAGATGGTGTCTTCAGACCGCTTTCTCAAATGTTTGTCTAGTAAGATAAATTGATGCTTTTGCTACGCTGTAATGTCTGGAGAAGAGATGGGAGGGGACACACCTACCTTTGAAAAAGAAAATCTTAACAGATTCTCCAGCTCGCATCAGAGGGATGGGAGAAATCATGTTTAGCACTCTACACAGCAGTAGTAAAACCTCACTACATACAAGACTAGAAAGGATTCTCTTGCAAAGCTGAGCCATCTAATATCTTAGAATAGTGGGGAAAAAAAAACCCACCCGCTATTCTAATAAAGAGCATCAACAGAACACCAGATCATTGATGACATCTTGTTCCAAAAACATTTTTTTCAACCTATTTTAGCAAACTTGGAAAGCTAGATTATCCTCACAGTCACTTTTATTTTAGCTAATTATGATAAGCATTATCTCCAAAGACTTGTCTGAACATGCTACATTTATATGCACATTCCCTGATGCTAGGCTGAGTTCTGAAATAATTACGATTCTATTAATGGAATCAAATCATTTTAGCCATTGACTGTGTTGCCAACATGTATTAGCTTATAAAGAAAACAAGAAATACATTCTATGTTTGGATAACTATTTAAACTAACTGAAGGCACCTAAGAAATACCCTCTGCAAAAGAACAGATGCTAGAGGTGTACTATACCATTTTTAATTTAATAGCAATAGAGCTGTTCAGCTTCCTATAAGCTTGTCAAAACTAAGTCAACTTGACCACATCACACTGCTATGAAAACATTAACAACATTGCAAACTTGATTCATAACCTTTTTCATGCAACAGAATTGAAGTGCAGTGCACCAACACCTTAATGCACAAGGTTTCAATGTTGATGATCTCAGGGAGTCAAGCTTTCACAGGATCACAGAATGGTCAGGGTTGGAAGGGACCTCTGGAGATCACCTAGTCCAACCCCTGCCAGAGCAGGGTCACCTACAGCAGGTTGCACAGGACGGCGTCCAGGCGGGTTTGGAATGTCTCCAGAGTGGGAGACTCCACAACCTCTCTGGGCAGCCTGTGCCAGTGCTCCACTACCCTCAAAGTAAAGAAGTCCCTCCTCATGTTAAGCTGGAACTTCCTATGCTCAAGCTTGTGCCCGTTACCCCTCATCCTATCCCCGGGCACCACTGAAAAAAGACTGCTCCCATCCCCCGGCACCCTCCCTTTAAGTATTTTTAAGCGTTAATAAGATCCCCCCTCAGTCTTCTTTTCTCTAGACTAAAGAGACCCAAGTCCCTCGGCCTTTCCTCATATGAGAGATGTTCTAATCCCCTCATCATCTTTGTAGACCTTTGCTGGACCGTCTTCAGCAGATCCATGTCTTTCTTGAACTGGTTTCCTAAGTTCAATACCATAAGGCTAAAATGGAGTAGTAGGAACAAAGACCACACAAAGTCAGTCTCACCAATTCTTCCAGCCTCAGCAGAGTACCATTATCCTGGGTTTTATAAAGGAAGGGTTTGGATGAGCTTTCATAGCCAACTACTCTTACACAAAGTTCACCAGATGAGTTTTGAGGCCAAAATGGAAGACACTGTAAAACAAGAAATATGCATGACTTTAACAGCTCATATATGTTCAATATACTAAGTCAGCAGTAAAACAAACAGTCTTGTGTGACTAAAACAATTTCAAATGCCTTAGTTCTTACCCCCATATCTACTGATGAACATCGCATCTACATTTAGTAAATTATCTAAACTGAAGGACTTGATTAATTTACCAACACGTGCCATCTGTGCTGTTCAAGTTGCCCTGAAATGTGAAGTATCCACATCATGCCATCAGACATGACAGAGCTTTTATAAGAGAACTGCTTTTTCACTAAGTGACAGCTAGAGACTGGTTGCTTGTCTACAGTAACATTCAAAGAAAAAAAACCTGAAACCTTACCTCTGAAGCTGAGATATAATTCCATTTATTAGTTGGAAAAGAGCCATTAGGACCAATTTCTCCAACTTCTAGTTCCAGAGAAGATTTGTTTGCTATTGTGTAGAATGGAGTGAAGGTAACTATCCTGGTAAGGTTAAAACTGCTCATTTTGATGCTAACTCCAACCTATTGAACAAGGACAATTTGAGCAAACTTCAACACCAAGCTTAAGAGAAAAGTCAGGGTGGAAAAAACGAAAAGTCAACATTACTGTAATTACAAAGGCTAGCACACAACACTCCTGTTCTGAACATCTGCGATGAAACAACCAAACAGCATGCTGTAAAATCAGCAAACTATGCAGCACAATTAACACAAAGGTAAAGAGACAGTTTTTGCTGTAGCATTTTGCAGTTGTAGCATTTGTGGGGAAAATCCAACAGGAATCCCACTACAATAAAGACAACTTAAAATCATCTTATTAGATATCAGTTAAAGAGTACATGGAAACACAACTCCCTACATATCTGCATATTCTTATAAAGCATATTCTGCTTAGTTGTGGAAATGTAGTCTTAGACAAGGCTGCTGAGTGAAGATCTAAACACTTGCAAACAATCGTGAATTCTGAATGCGAACTCTTATTTCCATTATGCGAGTTCACCATTGTATTTACGAACAGCCTAGTACTACACATGTGTTACATAAGCCACATTTACGAATTACAGTGGAACTTCTGTTGGCTGGAAGTTCTGCTGGAAACTACTTGTTGCCAGGTGCAGACTTGAATAGCTGGGGCATAGACATTATTACCCTAGATGTTATATTTTTAAATGTTAAATGTTTAAATATTTCCATGATTTAAAAGCAGCGTAATTAGTGAAACAAAGGCCTTAAGGAGAAAAAGAAGTCAAGCCAAAAGAACCCCAAGAAAGCTCCATAAAACACAGAAACCTATCTTACCAGATAGTCCATGTTATTAGCTGAACATCTGACGCATCCATAGCTTCCTACAGTATCAAGGGAAAAGCTACTGGACCAAGTGCTAGTTGAAATACATAACTGGATCTACACACAAAAAAACAATATGGAAAGCATTCAATAGATTAATTTTAATTTTATAGTTCACTCATTATGGAGTGCAATTATGTCACATATAGCAGTATAAAGATGACACTTAAGTGCTTTTAAAACCTTCTATAAGTTAAGGTAAGATTAAGCATGTAGTATCACTCTTCATATTCTGATTTATTAGTCTGTGCCTGAGTTCTGGGAAAGAAGTTACAGTAAAAGGTAGCAAAATAGAGGAGTCCTCATTGACTCATGTTCATGACAGCACACACATAGATGGGAAAAAGAAGCTACAATTTTATGGTGCTACACAAACTTGAAGAGGGGGGAGGAAATAATCAGAAGAACACCTCTTCAAAATTCTTTCTTCGACCATTTCTTCAACTATTGTTGGGTGAAAAAAGATATTTAAAAGAAAAGAAAGGCCACTTCAGAAAAAAAATCTCTACTACGGTACTCTTCATTTGACCATGTAAATATCACATCAAAACGAAATAAAAACAAAAGAAGTATGTTTAACATAGGACAAAAATGTTTACGTTGTGCATTTCAAATGCAAAAGTACCTAGCTGAGTAAAACACAAGCCTGTGATTGCTCATTATGCAGTAGAGAATGCCTCCACAGGAAGATTCAGCACAGCCTTCCCTTTGACTATAGAGAAAGTCCACACTCTTAATTTACATATCTGCATTAAATTCCTTTCCCAAGTAAACAGTTTTCTGGTAGGGTACCCACTCATTTTTCAGTACCTAACCACTCTATCACCAGCCAGCTTCTGGTCAGGATGAAAGTTAGGCAATAGGATGCAGTGCAAGACATGGGAAAAGTTGCAATAGACTTGGTCTACCTGCTTTCCCTTCTACTTATAATTAACAAGAAGAAAGCAGTAGCCAAATGAAAGCCTACAGATTTAAATACTACCAAAAAAATCCCTAGACAAAAATATGCATGTGGTTTTTCCCCCTTAGAGTAGGATTATAAAACACTAACGCCACAACCACCACCCAAAATAAGCATACCTTATTTTTACTAAAAATGTTTTTCTTTTTAAAGGAAAACAAAACAATATCTCTGTAGTCTGCTGGATGCTTCACATGAGTGTCTTCAGCTCGATACTGGAGAACACGGGAAGTCTTGTTGATTATCCAGTAAGGACTGAACACAGACAAGATCATACGACTTCCAATTCGCCTAGTATGTATGTAAATATCCACTGTCATCACTGTTGCAGAATGGGATGTGAAACACACAGAAAAAAATTCAGGCATCCCATCACGAATTTTAAGATGACCATTCCAGTCTTTGCCTTGATATTTTATCAACACAAGCTCCATTATTTCTCCATTGATTCTTGAATGAAAAACATCTGCAGCACTCCCTTCCGTCAACTCACGGGCATCTGCTGTTCCCTGAAGCAAAATTAAAAGGGGCAAATTAAGTTTTCAATATATAAAATTGAAGTACTTAAAAACCAGCATTTTATTCTCCTCTTGCAGGATGCACGCGTTTCAGATATCTCAGGTACCACATGTCCCAAACTCCAATCACTTTCATTTGGGCCTGATTCTATGAATAATTTGAGATCAACTGCACTTTTCCTGCAGGACAGTAAAGACTGCTTAATTCTGGATTTCAGGAAGGCAAACTAGTTCCAGTGTATCCCCTGTCTCTGTTCCCTCCCTCCCTCATAATTTCCAGTGGATTTTGGCAATGAGTTCTTATCCATATACTTACAATACTGGGTGCAACACTGAACTGGTACTGTGCTGCAGATGTACAGTCAGGACTTTTCCCATTAAAGAACACCCAAAGCAAAAAGCTGGCAGCTGTGCCATACTGTTTGGTAGCACAGCTTTCCTCAGGCATTAGCATCCCACAACAGAAGCTTTCCTGTTTTTTACTGAGAAACAGGGCATTTTACTGTATTGAATAATGGCCAGGCCTGATTAGTCAAGCAATGTGAGGACAATAATAAGCACATAACCATCTACAGGTACAGTGACTTCGGAAATTACTAGTTTCTAGCTCCTCAGTCAAGGCAATGGCACTCCGTTCTACATTCCGAGTAGAAACTCAGAGTGAGTCCGAGTACTGCAGTACAGCGAAGGTAAGGAAAACTGGAAATAGTACCATTAGGATGTTGGACATAAGTGAAAGAAAGATCTAAATGAATGCCACAGCCAGTTATGCGAGTAGGACAAAACAGAACAAATTAGGATGACAGTTCTAAATCATCACACCTTTTCTATTTACTAAAATCACTCAGCTTTCACGAAGAAATACTAGATACCAAAAATACTCAAAGAAGAGGAAAAAAGTCTGCATAGCATCCTGCAAAGAAGTCTTTCAATTTGTGCAAGGGAGACCTCACAATAGTCCTCAGTAAAGAATCTGTGTCCAAATGGAGAGAAGTTGTGTTTTCTACATAGAAGAAAAGTTCCAGAAATTTTAAATACTTTCTCTTATACCTCTCGCTGTTAAACAAAAGATAACTCGCAAAACACAAACAGGATCTCAGAAGAAAGTAAAATAGAAAGAGCAATCCAATACAGGATTCATATTGAAGCAGCAAGGCAGAACTGGCCAGGTACACCCAAATTAAAACCAGAACCAATCCATATAGTCTTACTTAAAATCCAATAAAGGATTTACAAATAAAACGATGACGTAGCTTACCTCAAGTAAATACCTCAACGAGTATGGTAAAAGATTCCTCACAGTCAGTGTAGGGTGAAGGTGGATAATGTAGGCAGGATCCCACTCCTCTCCAGAAGCGGAAATAAAATTTAGTTCATCAGGTATAGCTGTTGAGCTGATTATTAGGGGCAAGAAATTTGTTTCCACGGCTGGGCACTGTAGCAAGCACTTCACTTCATTGCTCCGATGTAGCTCTTCCCTCCAGGCAATATAAGTCGTGGACTCTTTGAACTGACCCTCTAACATTCCTGTTGGTCGAACATATAGATGACACCTATGGGAAGCAGAGAGGTCATGGTACACAATAGCTTTCCATTGACAGCTAACTTCACCCATTTTTAAAGTAATTGCTAACATTCTGAAGGGCTTTTGCAGCACACTAATTACCTAATGAAGGTAGCATTTTGGTTTTTTAGCCCAGTCAGGAAGAGTTCCAAGTGCAAATTTAAGCATCCCCACTAATGCTGTAGTAGTGCAGCAGTCTCACAAAGATTAGCCCTACAGAACAGAAAGAGCGTACCTGTATGAATGCAAAGGAACATGGAATTCCTCTTCTGGCTTGGATATGCCAACTGGCTCCAGTGACTTGGAGTCTCTAGCCAGTTTATAGATTATAAATGGGATTGAGAAATGGTTCTTGATCTAGGATCAAAATGCATAGTTTTCATTACACTTCTATGGTACAATTTTCTAAAGGAAAAATTATGAATGCTAACAAGGGAAAAATAACAGTAAATTTAATTAAACTCCTCTGGAAAACAGATTTCTATGCATCTTAGTAAGAAATGCAATTCTGAAGGAGAATAATATGCAAGCATGTGAGAAAATTATGCTACTTTTAAGTTCCATGAATTGAAAAACATGCTTAAAATGCCAAGATGCATAAAAAGTGTCTATTCCAGCCTCAACGTTGAAGATATTAAAAAGCCAAAAGTTAAAAGTAAAAACCAAATTTTTCATATATCAGGAAGACACACACATCAGAACACAGACAAAAATTCATGTAACAAATTAAGTAAAATACTTAATAATTTGCATTTAAGTAACTTTTTGAAAAAGTGGGATCTCAAAAAAATGCAATAAGGAAGAAAAGCTAAGTCACTCAGAGAAGAGCACTTCTTTCAGGCTTTTGGTCTGTCTGGTTGTTTGTTTTTTTTTACCTGCAGAGGAGATCGTAGAGTAATAACCTTATTTCCTTCTGTAGCATCTATCTGTACAATGACCGAGTCTGAACGATCAACAAGAAGGTTTCTTATGTTGTACAGTCGTCGACCTGGTTTGGCTATGGGAATGTTTACCACTTCTTTATAACCTTGAAGTTCTAATTCATAAAAACATATAAAAGTCTAAATTAGGCAAAACAAATCACATCACCATTTTCTATTTGAACAATACTTTAGCTTCTCTACACTCAGCAACAATGAGGATCAAAGCACTGCGGCAAAAGCAGCTTGAAATGGTATTCAAGCACCACTGAAGGAAAGCTTTAAGGTCAGAATACTCTTGAAGACCATAACTTCAAAATACGGTTTATACACAGCACGATACATACAATGAACAAAGGTATTTGTTGGGCGAGTTAACAAAATGCAACACAACATGATTTTTTATCACGGCCAAGTACTTTTAGATGGGATGGTATGGAAAGGTAAAAACCAGATTATGTAATTAGTAGTTATTATATCCTGTTCTCCTAGAACTATTTTCTGGCAAAGCTCAATACACAGAGAAATTGTAACTGCTCTCAAGTAACTAGGTTACTACAAAAAGCCGAATGGCAGTACGGGTATAAGTAATGAAGATCCTACTTAACAGGAGGTTGAACACACAGGCCTATGTCCCAAGGGTTTACCAACAGACATTGATAGACCATCTGATCTATCAATGACTCCACTAGAATGTCCTCCACTTCTTCCAAATGGGGAGAAAAAATATTGTACTTTTCACTCTGAAAAACTAGACAGAAGGAATTTGACATCTTTTTAAGAAGTCTAGTAGCTGCTTTAATTTATTTTTTTAATTGCCATCAGTATTCAAAAGTAATTTCAACACAAAGTACTTCACCTGCATTTTGATCACATTGAATTTAACCATGTTCACTCCCCCACCTTCCCATTCTCAACATGTCACAATGCACAGTGATCCCTAGCATAATACCTAAATTTAAAGAGAAGACGGAGCTTTCTTGTCGGTACAATGCAGACAACTTTCCTCGTTGGGGTGTTTCAAAAACAGAGTATTCGAGTTCCATGTTCTGACCAATATCTACATGGTTCATGTTTTCTTTTTCACCTGAACCAACAATCCGAAAATTGGAGCTAGGAAGCACTTTGAGAGGAACACCTAGGGCATTTTTCACTATGAAAGGTGCTGTGTCTTTAAAGGAATAGTCAAAAGTGGATGCAGTCCCTTCTGAAAATGCCTGTAATTAACAACAGATATAATACGTCACACATAAATAGCCACAATAACATATATAAAGGCTTTAAAAGACAGTTCCCAGCAACAACCATTTTAAAGAAAAAAGAATATGTATAGCAATACCTATGATGTTATTCCAGAAAATGTCATTATTATTCTGTGATTTGCAGCAAATGTTGATGCTACAATTCGCATTCATGCTTCTCATAACGGAATTCTTTTTACAGTTGTTGGGTTGTAAGAGAAAAATAAGATCGGGACATAGAAGTCCCAAGCACATTCACCATGTATATACTTCATATTCAACCACAACTTATGCTTACAAACATTTGTTTGACTACCTAAAAGCCATGGTAACTGACTGCCAATATAGACTTAGAGGATAAGCAAGTATTTCAGAACTGTCGCTCATTTAGAATCAAAAAAATCAAAAGGCCTAAGTCACATTCTATAAAAATAGATTGATTTAGTAAGCAGAACTTCTTCCCCCCATAAAAAAGGTGGGAAAAAGCCTAGGACATTCGTAAGCACACAAACTATCACAAGAAAAATAGGGAAAAAATATTTTAAACACACTGGACATTCTACTTCTACAGTTTGAAGGCCAATCCTAAAATGTACAATTTTCTCGGTATTCTATTACGGAGAAAAGATGGAAGGGAAGTAAACTTCTCTCAATATTTTCGAAAAAGAATTGTAGGAAATAGTTGTGTTTATTGGAGGGTTTTATTGTCATTAAGCCTGCCTGGGGGGTTGTTCCTTAAGTCCTGCATAAGCACATTTATTCTTCTAACACAGTAATCGGTTCTTTCAAAAGCTAGCACCACCTTTTTGTTAATCCTAAAGGACTAATCAGAGTACACGTCTTCAGCCCTACTAGATAACATTTATCAGGGCTGCAGAACAGTCATTGGCTTGTGACTGCAGCACTGAGAGTTCTTTGGGAAAAAAAAAAAATAATAATAATCAGAACTTCCTCCAGAACCACATAATTCGGCACCTTCTGCCTGTTAGGACAGGCTAAATTACTTACCTTAGCTAAATTATTGAAAACAGCAAGACAACATTTGGATATTGTTATATTCATTGTATCCTTTGAAGAGATGTTAACTGCAGTTTGTGGCTCAGGAAGAATAATGAAATCATCCCCAGGCATCAAACTTCTCTCTTGGACAGGGTTAGTCTTCATCTAAAACAAAAAATTCACTAAGCAATTATGAACACATAGATTACTTTCTCCTGTGTTACAACAAGAAAAAACTTGACCTACACTCAACAATTTCACCAAGCAAAGGAAAACCTACTTTACCTTGTAAATCTTAGATACCTTACACAAACACAGAAATTTTATACCAACATTGAAGGCAAGCAAGTTATTTTCTTTCCTTTCTGTATGTATAGTTACACCTTACATTTTACCCGTGCAATGCACAATTAACATTATTCAGAAAAACCTCGAGATGTCTAAAGACTGATGGTTTCTTTATGTGAAATTGCATAGCTCCCTCAAAGCAACAGCATTCAAAAGGTCAATGTTCTGTCACATAAAACTTTTAAGAAATAGCTGTCTATCCAAAAACATTTCACATAGTTTCAGGTATGTTTACATACTTCCAGCTTTAAACTCCATTGCTTCTTTCCTCCTTCAATCCGTTCAATAAGTGGCTCCCACACTGCGTAGGTTTCATTGTAATAATGAATCTAAAGAAAGAATCAAAATTAAATCAGGCATCTAAAAATAAAGGTCTGAGTTTCTTCCAATAGCATTTAGTACAAAAAACATTAATAAGAAAACAATCAATCTTCATTTCAAACTTTGGAGCTTTATCATTAATTTTTAATGGCTTAACCACTTAATGCTTAGTCATACTTGCCTGACTACTAAAGAACCCCTAAAAGCATTACAATTTAAACCTATTATTAATTTAGCACATAGAAAGTGTACTAAAAAGTTACTTCAACGTTATGAAATGCGCAGAAGTGTTTTTAAACAGCTAACAATTTGATTCTACGTACCTCCAGTGACATATCAGCAGTGACCTCCATCAATGAGGACCAATTCTTAAGGACACCTGAAAACACAGATTCTACTAATAATAGAGGGACAGTACGATGTCCCAGACCACACTCCAAAGTGATCTGGACCGATTTCACTATGATGTCAAATTTCTCTTGTTTCAGAACGTGTTCACGGTCCTTAAAAGTTTCTGTTACTTCTGTGGCTACATCAACACCAAGAAACCAAGCACTGCACTGATCTATAGGCTTCACTTGCCACAAATTCTCAGAAACTTCAGTTGGTCCTCTAGAATCCTCCTCTGTTGTTTTGGGTTTTATGGCTGCCATAATGGTCACCACAGTGTTCAGAATTATTGGTGAGATCTTGAACAAAGCAAAACAAAAAACCTTTATGACTTAAAACATTTCAAAACTGATTAACATAAAAAATACATGATAAATGGAAACGGCAAATAACTCTTGGGTTCCTCATACAGGTACACAACATTAAAGACCTTTCTAAGAGATACAACTTAAATTCTAAGATAAAGAAACAGAATCCATTCATGGAGCTCCTCTTATTTTTCTTTTCTACAAAGTCTCCCAGTTCCTCCCCAATGATCCCACAGGCTCAAGAACAAAATTCTCAGATTGGAATTTCACTTTCACTGATACGTGGTACTCCCATAACAGCAGTCAATATCAACCTTTTCCCCACTACATTGTAAAACTTGAATTTATTTTTAAGATCTTCAAGGTGCTCAAAAGAGCACGTTTGCAGAGTTATGTACACCACCATTTCAAGTAGCAGTACAGTACATCTGTCAAAACCTTTATGCTTTATGAACAACGTACTACTGCTTACAGTTCAAGACTTCACCACTGACCACCTTTTCAGATCACAAATGCCAATTTGTGAACTTTTTATAGGAGAATTAGCAAACTACATTCAGAAAGACCTTTACTATAGACACAATTATTAATTTCCCTATTAAGAACAAGGTATTTCACATTGTGTATCATTCTGGAAATCATGGTAACAGCCTTAGGTTTACATGCACTTGTGTGCGTGCTCCTGCTTATAAGTATCTCTGAAGAGAAAAGCAGTGGTAGTGGCAGCAGGGGGAAAGCTTGTTTCACAAATTTTTAAGAAACTGGTAGGAAGAATCCTAGTATCTGAAGTATTTAAATTAAACCTCTTTTTGCCAAGAGATTGCCAAAACAAGGAACATGTAATGATTTTTTCCCCAACACAGAGCAGCTCTAAAAAGGATAAATCCTTATTTTTTATTTAAACTAATGGGGAAAACCTAATTTTTAAATGCAATGTGCAAATTAAAACAAAAACCAAAAAGCTACAGCTCGAGAAACACACCTTACCTTTATAGTAAGTTCTTCTATTGTTACTACCACAGTTTGTAACCCTGAGACATGTATCATATTTTCCATGACTAAAGAACATGGCCGTAACACCTGAGTGAAAAATATAATTTGATTATTAAGGTAACTCCTGGAATCTAACCTTTCCAAATGGACTTGTATTTTTTCATCTCACAGGCCAAAGGGATGCTGATCCCATGAAACAGCAACATGTATTAGAGTAATGGCATTCTTTCCATAGCATTATTGTGCTTTATTCCAGTATCCAAGTGTGCACAAGAGCAATTTTGTACTGGAAGTTTACAAGTTAGTGAAATAAAAGCTTTTGACATAAGGCTTAAAAAACAGTCAAAACAAACACCCAAAACACAGATGGGCTGATGCTATAGTCAAAGAACCCTGAATCCCAAGAAAACTAAATGCGTAAGGAAAGATACCACGTGCAAGATGAAGCACACAGGCCACCTCTGTGGCACAATGCTCCCTTCCAGAAATGAGTAGTTCCAGACAATGCACCGATCAGCATACTCTACTGTAACAAGTAAACTGGCAGGCAAAGTTGCAGAGAGGTACTCGTAGTCTTCAAAACCCCACATATAATTTCTTCACTAAGAAACTTTTACTTTACAAATGCACTACACAGGTTTCAGAGAGTCTTGCACCTACTGATGAAAGATTCACCTTTAAATGGCATACCACAGATGCACAGTCCTTTCCTATAATCAATATAGGAAAAGTGAATTTTTCATAATAATAATATGAAAAGTGAATTTTTTGAGTGTTATGTATACGCCAGCTAAAGGACATAACTAAAGGACATGCCTGCCAACAGTTCTCAACACTTGTTTCATTATGAAAAACAAGTTTTCTTACCGTAGTAACACCCTTGTCTTGTTTTTCTTTGAGAAAGGCACAGGCCAACACTTTGAAACCCTTCACTTGAGCAGTCATCCTTTGTGCAAGCTTTCCAGATGTCAGAGAAAAGTCACACTGGAAGGAGACTTTCAAGGCGGGGGCATCAGCACTGGTCAAATTAGCAACAAATAAAATTTCTGGATCCATGATCACAGCTTTTACTGTCATATTTGGCCGTACAGATATTTCTGTGAAAATAATTTAAAAAAAACCCCTTGAATAGAAAAGGTTTGAAGGCATTATTATGTACATAATACCTAAACCATGCACAGAAATTGCTACATAATTTAAGAGGTACAAATTTAACAAATAACATCTCAATTTTTACACAAATGCTTTGCTGAAACTCAATATCATACAATGTCCAGAAGGTCAGAAGTTTTTTTTTGACAAAACTGTTTTAATAGTGTAAAAAAGACAGTATTAGCTCTATATACCGTAGTCAACTTAAGCACTGGCTCTACAAAGCCAAGTTGGAAATCGTTATCTTCTGGCTTGATACCAAAAGTAACTAACTTCTTCAGAGTGAAGATCTAATAATTGAAATCAATTTGGCAATATACAATTTCTTGTCTGAATGCCCACTCAGTCTCCAAACAGAGAGAATAATTAAAAGCAACGCCCTCTAACCTAGCGCCGGATCAAGTCACTTTGGTACTCAATGACAGGCGGTATAGTGGCGTGTGACCCTCCTGCACACTAGGACTCAATATATGGGTTGCTTGTGCCTAACAGTTGCTGGAAATACTGGAGTATCACACCTATGCAATGGAACAGTGGCCAAGTTGAGGCTCGGTGCACGACAGGAAAAGCAGAGCAAGCCAACTTGTGGGCTGCAGCCAGCAACACATTTGGGTAGTCCTGAGCAGCCCCTGCAAGTGCCATTTCTCTGGAGTGTGTACCACCCCTCCCTCATCACAGGACTTGTGCATATCTCCTACAAGGGAAGAGGAGAGGACGTGAACTGCTGACGTCACTGGGGCAATTCATAAAACCTAAGGCTTACTTGTAGCAATCTGCCAAGTTCCTCAAAAGAAAGGGAGGGCCCTTTGGGAACCAGTTCAAGAACACAACCCACAGATTAGGCCTCACCACAATGCAGGCAAGCCTAGCAATCACTTAAAAACAACCAAAAAAACCCCCCAAAACCTACTCAGAAGTAGTCTTTCTTGCCCTTGCCTCATCATGCTTTACCTTAAGCCTTCAACCAAAAAGAGGAAAGCTGTTCATCAAACACTTTGTTTTCCATATCTGAGCTGAAATAATAATATATAGTTTCAAAATACACAACTTGCAGAAGTAAGCGTAAGACATTCTTTGCCACCCACCTTAAAAGAGCAAGTTGTTCTTTTTACTTCCTTCACTACTATCTACATGGCACTTTTTACCCTAAGGATGCTTCCTTTGCAATATTACATAGGTAAAAATCCTGTTTAGCATGACTTGATTTTCAATATTTAGCTCTGCCGGAGAGGGCAACTGCACTGCTTAATACAGCAGTTTTATAACTACTACTGCTTGCAACAATCTATGGTATCAGTGGCCAATTTACACATCATGAAGAAGAAACTCATTTCTTAAGTCTGATAGCAAGATAGCATCTTAAGAACTTTTGGATTATTTTTTTTCAGTATGAAGTCTGTAAAGAAGGGGAGTCGGGGTGGAAATCAGTTTTACCGACCTGTTTCTGGCTTGGATTTTCCAGAAGCACCATGCTTTAACTGGAACTGTGCAGATCTTTCAGTTGAGGACGCCGGCATGGAGGTAATGAAAAAATCTGCTACTGCCAACAAAAACTCCATACTGGCACATACATACAGCTTGTCAAGGACAGCAACGACTTCAGTTCCATTTTCATCCTGCTTGTAGCTTACATCTATCATAGAACTGTCATTTGTGTCATCTTTCTTGTCTATCATTCTGGAAAACAAGTTTAATAAGAAATATTTCAAACATCATCACATGTTGATCTAGAAAAACAAGGATGCATAAGCAGTGCCATTTTTTCCTCCCCGTGCCATTTATAATATAAGCAATCAGTGCTTCCTCCAGAAATAACAGAAGAGTAATTTCAATTTTAAATTTGTGTGCTATAGTTTAGGAACTATGTATGCAGCGTGTAACGATCAGACTAAATTTCCAGTGTAGAGAACTATCTAGGTGATGCTGGTTGCTCTCTACTCAGCCGTTCCTACACAGTTTACTGTAATATTCAAGACTCTTGGGTGGCTGGTTTTTTCTTTCGTTTTGGATAACATGGGAAATAAGCATATGAAAGAAGAAACTTGCTTAACATTATCAAATCACATTACTCACTGTTTTTGTGCACAGTCTGACAAGCAACAACAGACAGCCCTACTAAGTTTTAGCAATCCCACGTGAAGCAAAGTATAGAACAAGGAAACAGTCTTCCTCACAAGCTGCATGGAGTTTTTTCATTTCTGATGCACTCAAACTTACCTCGCAGTCACATTCTGAATTCCTTCTCTGAGATCATCCAGGGTACATGCCTTGAGTTTAACATTAATATCCATTGAGCCATCTGAAAACATCTTCACCGATGATGCCATGAGATGCAGACGGAGTTCACCAAGGCATAATTTGTTACTATGCAGCGAAAGCAGAGACTTCTACATAATGAGAAATTGTAGAACTAGTTACCATAGAACAAAGTCATAAGCACATTTCCCTTGCTGCTAGTCACATGCATTTTGATACATGATTTGAAGGATCTGATTAGCCTGTTGCTGTCATCAGTCCTCCAATCATAGAAATTAGTCCAAGAAACTCACTGAGAAAACAGAAGAAACAAGTTGGGTTGTAGTAAAGTTGTTTCTTCAACACATTTCTAGCAGTTGTTCAGAATGCATGACCAAAGGATAATACATCTGAACCTCCTACCAGAAGATCCCTCTGCTCCCATCACACTAACTCATTTACAACCAAGGCCTCGGCAATAAGCGGAAAAGACATCAAGAAACAGTTAAAATAAAATCCCATTAGAGCATGTTTCTTCCCCATGACACTCATTTCACAAGAACTTTTTTTAAATAATACACCCACCATACAAAAAGCATCACAAATTCCTGCCTTATAGTTATTTTAAATGCAAAGCTACCACCTGTTCACTATATAGCAAGACTTATGAAACAAGCATCTTCACATGTGGACAAAGCATAATAAGTTTTTTTTAAAAAAGCAATATTGCACATCTTTCTCTTCTGTTTTCAGCACAGGCAGGATGCTCATTATTGCTCACACTCAGGAATACGTAAGAGGGAAGTACGGGTCATGTACACCATGGGTCTGCTTACTAACTATACAGGCACCATGCATGTTGCTACTATCATTTACACTAGCAATTCCTGCTTTTCAAATTTTCATTTTTGTTTTGGATATACTGGAATGAAAGGATTGAATGACCAGATCAAATGGTGGGTGGTTTTTGTTGTCAGTTTATTTTTTTTTTTTAGTGTGAATTTTAGAAATGCACTTACGTCCTTCAAATTAAGGACATCCTCTGCCCATAAAACCTCCAAGTTCCAGGATAAATTGCATAAGCTCCTGTCCTGGTTTCAGCTGGGATCAAGCTAATTTTCTTTCTAGCAGTTGCTGTGTTTCAGATTTGGTATGAAAAGAATATCAATAATGTGTATTGTTTTAGTTGTTGCCAGGTGGTCAAGGACTCTTTTCAGCTTCCTGTAGAAGCTGAGAGCAACCATAGACAGAACAAGTTGACCAACAGAATATTCCGTACCATAGACATCGTGCTCAGTATATACATAGGGGTTGCCTGGAGCGCCAGGGATCCACAACTGATGCTTGGGGTTGGATGGGCAACCAATCTCCAAGTGGTGAGAGCAACTTGGGTTGCATTACTTTATTTCGTATTTTCTTCTACCATTATTATTATTGTTATTTTCCTTTCCCTTACTGTTCTATTAAACTATGTTTATCTCAACCCATGAGTTGGGGTTGTTTTCCCCTTTCCCCTTCTTTTCTCCCCCTTCTCCCTACACTTGGCTGAGGGGGGGGCGTAGAAGTGAGTGAGCAGCTGCGCGGTCCTAATTGCTGGCTGGGGTTAAACCATGACAGCCCCATAAGGCAAGCATTACAAAGCCAACACAAGCGACGAAACTCTTCCTTTTATTATCCTGAGTTCTGTCCATGTGAGAAGCCTATGTTACCCACCCATCCATATGGTAAAATCTTTGTCACAAACCTGATTCTTATCACTATTGTAGAGAGTTACTGAAAGTGACTCAAAATTAAAGTCAAAGTTCAGTGTTGCATAACATTCCGCAGAAGACTGAACTGTAGAAACGTTTTCTTGTCCAAATGCAAGAGGACCTGTCAGTGAAAATAAAATAATTTTGTATTTCTTTAGAACACTGAGTTTGGGGTGGTTTTCCGGGTTTGGGGTTGGTTTTTTTGTTGTTTGTTTTGGTTTTTTTAATTAAGATCAGAAAGTCAAAAAAGAGGAAAGCTCTAAATCAGGAAGACTACCCAGAAAAATACGCATTTTCATTTACTCAACATCACTTTGTCCTATTCAATGCATGCTAAAATTACCTAGCACAGAGTGATTTAAGAACCTTCAAAAAAGTTGTCATTAATTTACTGCAGTTCTTCATTCATTTTAATGAAGAACCACAGGAAGTACGAAGACTGCTCAAGGAGTTTGCACTACTCTTCAAGTTACTTCTCTTAGTGTAGTAATTCAACTAGCAGTTGAACAGGAATTTTTTGTCATTGAGAATGTTAAGTTTAGGACAAAAAGGGTTTGTCCGAAACAAAAAAGTTTTGGCAAAGGGTTAACAATATTTCATGCAGAGACATGCACTGTTTACATTAACACACTATTTGAATACTAAGAACATCCTAGATTGTTATAATTGTGCATTAACATTCTAGGGAAGTTGGTTTGGCTTTTTTTTTTTTTTAAACTATCTATAAGTGTCACTGATATAGACTGAAGAATACTATCCTATAAAAGATGAATCGCAAAAAACACTACAAAAACCTTTGATCATCAACAGCTCACACCACAACATTTTTAGTTTGTGCGTACATTCTTATCTATAACTTTTCATGCACAAAAGTACGTATGTATCAATTAAGAAAAACAATTTATTTACACACATTGAAGTGCTTCAGATAAATATGATGTTTGAATTTCCACATAGACCTCTGCCTAAACATACTCAGCTTTCAATTTGAACATACCCTCACAGAAATCAGATTCATTTGGAACTTTCCCTTTCTTAAGTATCTGCGTATCTTCAATGTTCTGTTGCACAGTATTTGGCTGCGAAGTAGCTCCTCCAAGGTTTTCGAGTAAAATTTTCATGACAACAGTTAGATCATCTTCACTGAGTGCTATCTGTAAAGTGATAAACCCACAACTTCATTTTTGGTGACAGTATTTCTTTCCAACACCGAACCCTGTCTTCATCAATAGTATGCAAATGTTGAGGAAAGACAAAACACTGCTTCCACCATAAACAAGCTGTCTAGTCAAAATGATCCTGGCAAAACCACCCTAAGTAACTTGCCCATTTTTCCAGAAATATCATTTGTTACTTGTTAAGAACAGAAGTTACAACAAGAACTAACAGTCTGCGTGATAAACACTGTCTAGTCTTGTAAAGGCTCTTCGCCTGCTAAAAATACGAATAAATTATAATCATGAGCACTTGTTAACAATTCAGTAATCCAGAAACATAGCCAGATAACATTAAAGCCCAGACTTAAATTGTAGACACTGAAGCAACTGTCATTCAGTAGGCTTTTAAAGAGATAAGAAATCTGAATCCAGTTACAACATGACATGATTGTGAAAAAAATAAGCACTAATAAGTGACAAAAGGCAGTCACTTAGGCCATAATCCATAGTGTTAAAATATTATTTTTCTACATTTATTATTTTTTTTACTGGTACTCCTCAAATAACTTATTCCTCTGTGCTTTACCAGTGGTACATTTGGCCACAGCACAGACACAGAAATGAAACAGGGCTCACAAACAAGTAAAAGGCCCCTCAGCTCTTTTTTACCCACTTACATCCATATGGTTAATGTAGGAAAAGAGAAAGTAAAGCACTCCCTCTGCAAAGACATCAACCATAATTTTAAACTGTTGTATATTAGAGATCCACATCTAGCCTTTTAATTTCTAATAAATCTACTAAACACTCAAATAACCTGAACATTACAAATCAAACTATTTAAAACCTTAAATCTAGATTTTAAACACTAACTCATCAGATAACCTCAATAACTTTACTGACTATTGAATCAAAAGATAACTCCAACAGACCCCCGGAAAAATAAAAATAGGTTTTATTCCATTTGTATGCAGCTACACAATAACTATTCATTATAGAATAGCAAAACTCCAACAGAACTATAAACTGGACAGTCAAGCTGGAAGTCTTAACATTGCGTAAAGGATACAAATTGCAACGAGTTTACAAGCTCCTTTACTAAGCTAAGTACTACTCTGAGAATATACATAACTTTTGATGGAGCTCTGACTTGCCATATTACCTGCATTGGTTTTAGGTCTCCTTTGATACCAATTGTTGGGGTTTTATGATACCAAGTTGCAGCTAAATTTCTCTGGACCAGTAAAGTCAAACTAACAGGACGGAGAATTTCAGAATCTGGTTGAGAATCTGTGGATATAATGCACCTACAAAAGAGTGGAAGCAGCAAGAAAAAAATATTTAGTAGTTGCATATATATAATATCATACTAACCTAACAGAATTATGGGTATACTTCTTTTTAAATTGATAGCAATGTGCGCTTACATGCACTTATGCACAGGTATGCACTTAAGATGAACTCAGTTACTGTCCTATCATTCCTTTCTTTCCAAGAAGTTTTGGAGATTGTGGACATGTGTCCCCATCTAAAAGCACTCCTGAACTTGCTTTAAGGGGTTTTTTTGTTTGGTTTTAGTATGTTTTCATTGCGTATCATCTTTAAGTAATAGAACAATGCTGCGTATGGAACATGGACTCATTTTCATTACAAACACTTTCCAACTCAGAGGAAAATTCCATATATACCTTGATAATTTCAAATGAGTTAGCTGCACATCCATGTTGTCAATGACTGGAGGAAGAGAAGACTCATCTGAAGACACCAGCTTGAATTCATTCCGAACTCTGATTAAGCCAAGATCAGCTACCAAAGCATTATTTGAAGTCGAAGATTCAGGAACAACTATAACTGGAGCTTTCAAGTTGACATCCATTAAGAGGCGGAAGCTCTTTTTAGCAAAGTCTTTCATGCTGGAAGCAGCCATTTCTGCTGCCTGGACAGTGACTGCAGTCAGGGCTTCTTGTGCCGTTTGGAAATTGTTTAGGAAGTTCTATTGATAGGTAGTAAAAAATGTGAGAGTTCTATGAGAGCAAATAAGCCTCACAAAAAAGGCAAGCCCCAGGCAAAATGTAAATTTAAGTAAAATAGTACAGCTGTGGTAGAAAATGAAACTTATAATTCACCCATGCAAGTTTTGAAAGAGAAAAAGCTTAAAATCATGCATAATCTAAGACATTTCTTACCTATTTAATTTTAAGATACTATTAAAGCTATATAGTCAATTCTTTACTTGTTTCATCATCCTTTTCATTTGTCCTTCCTCCATAAAGCAGTGCACTGCTTTAAGTGACACTTCTTCAGCAAAATAGTTCAATATGCTTGTACATCAGCTCACCACAAGGTACAGGTCACAAAGAGCTGATTCCTTCCTTTTTTTTTTTAATTAAAAAACTTTTAATATCAAGAAAAGAACTGAAACTATTGTCTTACCAAGAGAGACATAAAGAATGTATGTAGGTAAATAATTTGGATGCAGCCCACTTTCAGAGACATTTTACCATCCACCCTTGACATATCAGCGTAGGCTTCCCCTGCAGTAGCATCTGGATAAAGTGACATGTGAAATCTAAACACTTCATCTCCCATTATGGAGACAGCCTAGAAGATTAAGTCCATATAGTTAATACTCCCAGGCTGTAATCTCTGATAGAATTCTTGCTTAAGTTATCAAACAAGAAATACCTCCACAAAAAGATCAACTACAACTTATCAGCGATACTTGGACACATATGCTAAGCACAAAAGTAAGTCAAATGAGCTATTTTATGGTATGTCTCACTTGGTTCTCTATAGTCCATTTTATATTTAACCCATGGTACTCAGAATTAAACACATCAATGCAAACATGATTAAAAAGAATTAAATATTGAATGGAAGCACGTTTTGCTTCCGTGAGATAAAGGAAACTAACCAATGAAATTTTGCTTAATATTTGGTGCGTTACATTGTACTTAGTGTTATACAACACAGGAAGCCAACTACAGGGCTGTCATTAAGTAACTTAAAGAACTAGGTCTCTTTATTTACTATCTGTACAACACATCACCTTTTTATGGAGTGTTTTTGGATCAACATTTGTAATTATGATGTCCTCAAGCCTGGAGAACACTTTAATCTTTTTCGTTTTCATAGCTACAGATGCATCCATTCCTGATTTGAGACAAAAGGAAGAAGATAATTAATGCACTTTAACAAATCTCAAAGTAAACACTTCTTAAAAAAGAAGCATTATTTATTACTGAATATTAAGAATATGAATAGCTTAGAATCCAGCATTCTACTATGTAACAATCAACTTTCAGCCCAAGACAGAAGTCGTGACCTGACTACACATGACAAATTTGCCAATAGAAATGGACTCTAAAGCTAGAGTAAAAATTCCCAGCACTATCAAGGATCTAGCTATTAAAAAATGGAAGCTTATGTTATTTATAACATAGTGCCTTCATTTCTTTTAATTTTACTCCACTTAGAAATTAATTGCCTTCTTTTTCCAAGTCAAATATTTTCTTCCCTCACAAGCATTTAGGCTCTTAAAACACTTAACCACAACCGTGTCATACAATCAAAATGTATTCAAACATATGTTACAGAGACACCGACAGTGCACACGGTAGCCTTTCAGAAAAGAATGAATGAAGGGGAATAACGTATTTCTTCCTATGACCGACTGATCTAATTAAAATTAAAACCCCTTACCTTGTATTCTAATGTCTGCAATGCTACAGGTCTGATCACACACTGTAATATTGAATGCATTTAGCTTTGCAGTGAGTTTTAATTCACGGGTATCATCATCGGCTGCATTACTAGACACTGGACAGGAAACAAAAAAGACATACAAGAACTTCATTATAAGTCATTTTTTTTTAAAATAAATGTTATTTGTTTTGTACATATATGAACTATTCGGAAAGCAATCTGCAGTTATTCCCTTAAATTTACTGCTAATTATTAGTCAAGACATGAAATAAGTCTTTTATTAACACAGTTTTATTCTGCCACAAGAACAGTTACCGACTGACAGAGGCAAACAGCAACCAAGATGTTTTTTCTCATTAATATCTACTCTTCATGCAACAGTATGCTGCATACAGTGTACATTTCATTAACTGAAACACTCCCTCACATGAGAAATACTCCTTTCTGTATACAGTAACAAGGCAAATTTAGGCATATTAGGTGAAAAAAATTTCTGCAGCAAAATTGAAATTGCCCACGGAACACATAATGCAACAACCAGCCACTGTTAACTCAGTCCCAATAGATTTAGGATTAGAAAACCTTGAATTTCCCAAACAACACTACAAACACAAGAATCAACTACACAGGACCTGATGAAACATTCTGAAGGAGCTTGCATACACAAACTCTATTTCCAGGTTACAGATCCCAATTATTAAAATAAGCACAACACCCTTCAGTTCCGAACTTCTCTTTGCTTCTCCAGGGCTCAAGAATGTATATTTTCAGCCATGTAAGCACTCTTCAGAGCCTTCAGATTGGAAAGCAAAACAGTTGTGACACTGATGATTTGCAAAGGCTGTGGTACTGTTCACTGCAACATCATTTATTCGACTTTTATTACAACAGTCAGACCACTATGTAGGAAAGAGTTATATGGAGTAAGGAGAATCTGTAAAATTAAGCAACAGCAAAAACATCTGGCTTTTAAATGAGGTTTTCTCCCCGTGTACAGTTGTGCATGCCTTGTTCTTCCACCAAACAGACTGCAGTGCTGTCACCTGAAATGGTATCCTTTGAAACCAAAGGCCAGGCACTGTTAAGTAACAAAGTTATGGCCTTTCTAATACCGCATTACCTGGTTTAAGAGTACTTCCTTTTTCTTTTTCTTTTATTTGAGGCTTGCGGTCCGATGCTTTATCAGTACTGGGAAGGCCACTTGATGGAACACTGAATGTGAGAAAACTCATGATGGAAAGCAAAGCCTCTGTGTGAAGTACTATATTCAAACATGAAAAGATGACCTAAAACGAGGGCAAAGAGACAAAGTAACATTGTTATTTAGTAGCAGTCCATTGTGTAACAACTCAGAGTTACTGTCACAGAATTGAGACAAAAAGTGCCTTGCTCAATTTCACAAGTATCTCACCCCTTCTATCTCCTTCAACTTAACCCTTTTTACTAGGGCATGTAGTGATAGGACAAGGGGGAATAGCTTTAAACTGGAAGAGGGCAGGTTTAGATTAAACATTAGGAAGAATTTTTTTACTGTGAGGGTGGTGAGGCACTGGAACAGGTTGCCCAGAGAGGCTGTTGAGGCCCCATCCCTGGAGGTGTTCAAGGCCAGGCTGGACGTGGCCTTGGGCAACCTGGTCTGGTGGGAGGTGTCCCTGCCCATAGCAGGGGGGTTGGAACTCGATGATCTTCAAGGTCCCTTCCAACCTAAACCATTCTATGATTCTAACACCACACACAAGCTCCAGAACAGATGAGGGAGCTATGAAAGGGCAGCTTAAAACAGCTACAGAGCAACTGTGCCAATCTAAAAATTGATGCTTCATGCGGTTATGCTTTTTCAGTAAGCTCTCTTAGTTCTGACGCATGTCACTGTGGACTACTTAGCACCTTGGTTGGCATCTTTCAGAACCATGTATAGAGATATTTTGGTCTGTACGACACCACAAAACAAGATTAAAAATTAGCAATCAGAACAGAAAGTGAAAGAATAGCAACTACTCTAGCCAATATTACTTAGTGAAACCTAGCATCAGCTAGCCAACTTTTCCCAGCCCAAAGCAACTCTTGGTAGATGCTGTTTTTACTGATACATTATGGGATGTCAGCTTTCTTGACTCTAAAGTAGTCCAGCCACTTCAAATTCCACATACAGCTGTCAAGAAGCAAACTCCACCCACCGCTACTACCTTAAAGGAAATATTTTAAAAGCAAAATGACCTGCTTACTTCAGATGTCACTGAAGCCATGAAAAACTACACATAAATAGTTGCTTTCCAGCGAAGTAAAAAAAGGACTGATTGAACACAAGATCCCTAAGGCTTGTTTGACTTTTCACCTCACATCTCAATTTCACTGTTATAAACTTTCAAGCTCTGAAACACAAGGCCTTCCTTACACATGCTGCTAAGTGTATCACTCCAGAAATAAATATCCTACAGGCCTCAGTTAGAAATATGTCCTTATAAATTTTAACTAGCTAAACAAGTACAGCTTCTAATTAAAAAAGATTAATACACTAAATACTTCTGTAAAAATATAAAGCAGTAATCTTTAATGATTAGACAGTCAGGGGGTTGGTTTTCTTTTTTTGTTGTTTTTATTTCTCTTCAATAAGAGAGAAAGTGGTCAACTAACAAGTTTACGTAGCTGTTACTATTTGAGAAGCGTAAAAAAATACATCCAATACTTACATTGATGTTTTGCTTGGTGTTTCTATAAGTAGTAGCAAAATCCGGTCCATCAGCATCAGCCTAAAGGAAGGGGAAAAAAAAAACAACAGCCCAAGCAGACAGTCAGCGGATATTGAATCAACTGAATTCAGTAACTGAATTAATTGAATTTACCACACACCAGTGTTATTCCCATTGCAAAAGAAAACAAAGGAAAATGGTGAAGCCTGAAAAAAGTTCTCTAAATAAAGCACACAATTAAGGCAACCAGAATGGGGTACTCCCTATCATCTGCTCAGTGGCATTTTATAGCATGTATTTTCTGAAAGTTCAATAGACGAGTTACAAAACTTTCTCTTATCAAGGATCTATTTACACTGGATCAATTTACGCTTAGTACTTTGTCAAAACAAATGAACTTGTTTTTTCTCTATAAAAATTATATCCTTGTAGATAAGTGCACGAGTGGTCCACTGGTTCTACAACCTATCAGATTCCCAAGTATTCGTGTAGTTTTTGAAGGGCGCTTTTTTTTTTTAAATAAAAGCTCAAGAACTCTAGCTACCAACATATCACTCCTCAAAGGCTAGTTTTACCACCTGTAGAGAGGCACCAATCACTTACATAGGCAAAGACTATCTCACCTATTAAGTTTCACAAAGGTACTAATCTGTATTGTTCACAGAGAAGAATGCTTATTTGGCTTCACCAGTGATTTCAGTAATTGTGTTGACTGATGAAACAAGCCCTTTACGGAAGCAGTGGGGAGTTAAATGAAACGGTAAGTTGAAAAATGGGTATTTGGGAGCAGACCTAGACAAGTTTTAGACAAAACCTTCATGTTTTAAACCAAGCCAAAAAAAAAAAAATCTAACACAGGCTAGAGTATGGAAGCCTTATTTTACTCCCCATATAATCTTAGTTAAAAGGTATCAAAACCTTGATGTATTCCATTTTCAGAAGATGCTCATCTGTTTCACTTGAAGAATTAATAATGCAAAGAGGATCTCCTTTTGAGTCTGCAAATAAAGAAATAAAACTATGAAGTACTTCCACTCAAGCTTTACTCCACCTATGGAATACCTCCATGCTAATTCTCAATTATATACTACTTGTATACTATTCTTGCTGAAATAGTGAAGATCAACATCTCTTTTCACTGAGTAGCTGCAGATTAGGTGTTACCTTGGGAAAAGCTGCATTCACTTTTTTTTTTAATTAAACTTAAAATTAACTTATCAAAATTAACTTATCTTGGTCCTGAAAGAAGATTCAAAATTGGAAAGTTATTTGCATTCCTCCAATTAGAATTAGTTCTGCGTTCCTATCTTTAGGTTTTTCTATTAAAAAACACAGTTTTCTACTTTGAGTACATGGCTATTTCAGTTATTACTTCAGCATCACTTTGAATTGTTACCTGACCAATCAAGGAAGCATGCTGGATTTCCAGTGCTGCCAGAACCAGTCATAGAGCACAGATTCAGAAGCTCATCAAAACACCCTGAACAGACAGCATACTTCAAGAACGACCATTCCGACTCAAAGTAGGCCACTAACTCAAATAAATTAACTCAAGCTAACTCTAGCAACAGGAGTAAAACTTGGTATCAGGTAAAACAGATTACTTAAGTGCATCATTAACTGAATTTGGCATGTGATCTCCCGGCCTTTCCCCCCTCACACTAATTACTATTATTTTTGACCATGCTATCCTCTTGCTAACTGCATACCAGTTTTCTAGAAGACTTACCATTTATTTCAATGCATCTCATCATAATTTTTTTCAGATATGCTGCTGCAGTCAATTCATGATTTCTAATTTTGGTTTCGGTCCCAAGCTGTAGCACAGTTAGGATATGTAACGGGTATCTCTCCTTCTGAACCTGCTTCATCAAGGTTATTACAACCTTGAATACAGAAAGGAAAATAAGTTCATTATTTCAGTAAAGCTGTTCAGATAATATAACATGCAGTTATAACTGGATATTATCTCCTCAGCTAAGCTTCAAAAGTAGTATTAATCTAGACATTTTGCCTTTTTACAGAGAGAAATTACAACACCAGTTTTTGCCCCCTTCCCTCTGTTCATCTTGGCCAAGCAACCAATCACTTAAGTCATTCAACAACAAAACAAAAATCTCAAGTCTGTTAATTTGGCTAGAATTTATTTTTGTTGGCCTACCAGTATATCTTTACCTCATCAAGCTGTGCTGTAGTTTTGTAATCAGACACTACAGTGCTACATACAGAGTCTGAATATGGAAAAAACAGTTACTGTAAGTGGTACTGGTCTGGAATGAAGGGCAGTAAAGAACAAATAGCAATGTAAATCAATCTTTGAGTATCTGGTGCTATGCGAATTATAATTAAGGACACAGAAGTGTTTCAACATTACAATTCTTCATATAGAGAAGATTTTAAGCATTACACTGATTAGAATGCTGAAAGTGAGAATACACTTGTGTTTCTAAATGTAGTTGTAAATTTAAGTAGCAGAACTAGACATAGTTATTAACGAACAATGTTAATTTCAATGCAATTATTTCATGAGGCAATTGCCTCCCATTCTTGGGAACTCAACCTAACCATTTGCCACACAAGGAATTTAAAGAATTCAAGTTTGTCAACACTTTGTCTGCATTATTATGTGGCATACTCTTTGTAAACTTAACAACTTCGCATTTTATCATTAATCACCCAACAAATACAGTCCCCAGGCAATGTGGCCTCTACCTTAGTAAAAAATTTCCATGTAAAACATGCGTAAAACTGTATTAAACAAGACAGAATTGTTCATAAGATATTTAAATAAGACAACACGAAGCACTAGGGGCTAGCCGGTAATACGCACCAGTCCTACTATTAAAAAAAAACTTTACAGCCAAGACAGCAAATCTGAAAGTTAGAAGCTGCCAAAGGTACTAGTTCTAGCTTAACTATTTCAGCTGGTGTGTTATTACAAGAATCATATGCAGTGTTATGAAGGATTAAGGCTACGTGAATGTAGAACATCTAAAAGAAGTCTAGTTTTCCCTGTTAGATGTATCGTGTACGTTAAACATTCTATAAGTATAACCTCACATAATACAGACAAAATAAAACAGCTAAAGAAACAGCTGAAGAATCTGGATTCTGGGGGTTCAGTAACAATAAGTTTTACAGATAGATACAGACAGATACATACCTCTTTGATTTCAAAATTAAGTAGCATATTGATTACATCTTCATTCAATGTTCTTTTTCCTTTTTCGGGCAGCATTCCTTCTGGTACACTCTTATCCTGCATCAAAAGCGATTTCTCCATTTCTTTGGTTTTACCTGAAGCATTCAATAAATTGGTTAGCTTTTGAAATCGCCACCATTTGTTTAGGTCAAGAAACGTATCAGATTCTTTTATTCATTTAGATGGCTTACATTCACCTAAGATATGATAGCAACATTTCCACAAGCAGAGCCTTTAACTTCAGAGCACGCAAAGGAAACAGAAACATGTTCTGGCAACAAGACTATTCTGACATCTTGATTCCTTGCTACTGCTGTGACAATTTGGCTAAAACGATTACCAAATTTTGTCTTCTAATGTTTCCACTTTTTTTTGAAGTATTAAAGTATGAACACTACCCTTGCAAAATTAAAGTTTATCACCTGCACATCATACTCTCAGATCTAAGTTTACTCTCCAGATAATAAATGCTTTTCATTATTCCTCAAAGTTAACACACTTAATATTCATGACAAACAAATTCCATCTCTGACCTTCCTTTTGCAGTACTGATTTTGCATGAGTTTGTGTTTCTTCTGCTTCACCAAGGTTTTCTGTCAACACTTTGAGAAAGACGTTCAAATCCTCTTGACTTAACACAACCTACAAAATTGCACATCACAGTTCTCAGGAAAAACACATTGTTCTTTAAACTTATCACTAGCTAGCAAAGCAGAACAATGTTTCCTGACAAGAAGAGTGTTTATTTACACCTGTTTTGTCAGCAGCATTGTCCCTTAAGTAACACAATGAAATTCTTTTAACTGCTTACTGTTAAAGGATTAGCAGATTAAAGAAGGTTATGACTTGTAAAGCTGTTTATTTAGCATATCTATGCTTTTAATACTTTCCTGTAAGTGACATGCTACTTCATGGTATTTTAATTCCAGTTTCACTCAAGACATAGTCTTACGCAGTATGTAATTTGCCACAAAAAACAACATTCAAGAGAGACACGAAGTTACAAAGCTAGTGTTACTAAGGCAAATGTCTGCATAAATTTAAGTTCCTCTCAAGAAGATTCTGGTTTTTCATTTTTGTTTGTTTGTGGGGTTGGTCTCTTTTTTTTTTTTAAAAAAAAAAAAAAGCACTGAATAAAGACTTGCTTAGAGAACCAATCCCAAAAACATTCAATTTAAGTTGGTCCTGCCTTATAGCAGTCCATAAACAGGACTCCTTGACATCCCTTTCAGTTTTCTCTTTTCTTTCTCTCAGTTTAATGAATGTACACAGCAGTTTGAGTGTTTTATATGACACTTTCAAAACTCTACATTCACACAGGTAGGTTAAGCCCTATTGACATCCCTGAAACTCACTCTACAACTACTGAAAATTAGCAGCTTGTTGCACCTTTGTGTCCAGAAATAACATAAAGGTTAGTCTTACATTAAGTGTTATCATGAGCTTCTCACCACCTCCTTTTCACAAGACTTACATTCATTGTATCCAGGTAACCCGTGACCTCCAATACCGGTAATTTGTAAAACCAAGCTGCAGACAGATTTCGTTTCACAGACAGGCTTAAATTAATAGGGTGAAGTATCTGAATGTCTGGATGTGACAAACCTGTCTCCATAGTGATCCTTAAAACAAAGGGGGAAAAAACAAAAGAAGACTCTTGGTGAGGAAGTTAGAAGTTAAGTCATATGCTACACTTCCGAAGTAACATCTTAAAATCTCAAGTGTAATATCTCTTTAGGCTTAAATGGCTTCTTGAGCAGAACAGTATCTTATTTTACTACTGATTTATTTGCTCTTAAGAAAACAGGTTAGTATTTTAACACCAAATATTTGACACTGTCACCAACCATGGTTTCTTAGCAAGTAGGTTAATATCCTATAGAGTTTTAATATTACCAATTAGCTAAAGCATTACTTAAGTGCACTTTACCTAGATAGTTTCAGCTTTGTCAGCTGCACATCCATTTTATCAATGACTGGAGGGAGCGAACTGCCTTCTGGAGACACCAAGCTAAACTGATTCTGAACCTTAATCAAGCCAAGATCTATTACTACAGCATTGGGGGAAACTGAGGACTGAGGAATGACAATAACTGGTGCTTTCAAGTGAATGTCCATTGCAAGTCGAAAACTCCTTTGAGCCAGGTCTTTTACACTGGTAGCAGCCTTTTCTGCAGCTTGGACTGTAGCAGCACTCAGTGCCTCCTTAGCTGTCTGAAAGTTGTTCAAGAAGGTCTAGAATAAGCAATTGAAAAGAAAAGAGAAATGTCTGTAAACAGGTTTTTAATCTAACTTACTCTCTCATTTTACAACATCAACTACAACCAACATCAAACACCAATTACACCACCTATTGCGTAAAATTTTTCCTGGGGAAAGATAACTGAGTACCTTCTGTAATGATTTCTAATAGTGGGTCAAAAACATACTAACCCGTACAATCCACTCATTTTAAACCCATCTCTCATTTTTATTCCTTCATTAGCTACAATATTCCTTTACCTCATTAGCTTTTGGGGAGACATTATTTTTAGAGCCCCTCTTTACACCCAGTGAATACTAATCCTATTAAAGCCAGCACTGAATGACAGAAAGCCCACTAGTGCTTTAATGAAAAAGCCAACATTAGGACACTTGACGGAGGCAAAAATATTTACAGTGATTAATTTTACAGTCCTCATAGCATCTAACCTTGCAGAAAGTTTTGCCTCTAATGTTAGCTCAGGTATGTTTGCAATGAACTCAGGTTTTTGCCAGGGTGGAGAATGCAGGGAATGCAAAACCGGTAAAATACCTTAATAGTACTGAGCTTTTGTCTATCTCCAAACCAGAGCGTGGAAAGTGACCCACTTGCATCGTGTTAATTTTTTTAAATTCAAGCCAGTTAAAACTAAAAGTTTCTTAATAGTACACATGAAAAATTAAGTCTATCCTTCCTCTTTCAGAAACTTAAGTTATCCCTTGTACTGAGGACAGAAACAAGGAAGATTAATTTGAGAAGGCAGCAGAAACATACAAAGGAAACAAGACTTACCAGAAGAGACATAAGAAATTTGTGAAGGTATACTATTTGAATACAGCCTACTTTCAAAGATACGGTACCATCCACTTTTGACATGTCAGTGTAGGCTTCTCCCTCAGTAGCATATGGATCTAATGTCAGATTGAAACTGAAAACTTCATCTCCTACTATAGACACAGCCTAGAAAGAGAGAAGGAGTACCACCAGCCATCAGCAGCTTCTAAAAAGGTA
The DNA here is from genome assembly GCF_000708025.1 of Charadrius vociferus. Classification (NCBI taxonomy): domain Eukaryota; kingdom Metazoa; phylum Chordata; class Aves; order Charadriiformes; family Charadriidae; genus Charadrius; species Charadrius vociferus. The sequence goes on along the minus strand of NW_009648717.1, from coordinate 2,585,032 downwards.
CTTCACACACAGAAGAACAAAATATATTGTCAGCCTATCAGATGTAAAAGTTAGATATGTTTCTTTTTTAAGATGTTTTTGGACATCCATTCTTCTAATATGAAAACTATGCTTTACTGTGAATACCTCGTTTCTTATTCAAAACGAGGTATTAATGACAAATAAAATACTTTTAGAGGAGTGAAACAGAATATGTATTTGTCGTGGTTTGGCCTCAGCCAGCAACAAAGAACCACGCAGCCGCTCACACAACTCCCACAGTCGTGGAAAAAGAAAATGACAGGGCCAAACTCGTGGGTTAAAAGAGTGCAATTTAACAGAACAGCAAAAGGAAAAGACGAAAACGCGATTACGGTACCGCCGCGCAGCGCACCGACCGGACCCGCACCGCCGCAGCCCACCCCCGAGTGGCGACTCCTCTCCTCGCCCCGGCAGCGCCTCTTATAGCCCGGGCAGGGGTCACGTGGGATGGAATACCTGCCCCCTGCCGGCTCCTGGGGAGATTAACCCCATCCCTGCCGCAACCAGGACATTATTACATTTCACTTTTATACACACAAAACTAAACAAGAAACAAGTAAAACTTAAAAATCTTTTAGTTGAGTACTTTTTTATGAAGGGTCCTTGAATCAACATCTGTGACAACTATGTCTTTAAGTCGGGCAAAGAATACAGTGTGACTTGGCTGAAGGAGAAGAGATGAGTCAAGACCTGTAAAGTATAAAGAGAGAAACTGTAGCATTGCATAACAGAAGTTAACACTCGTTTTCGGGAGTGGAAACAGGACACCAGTAGGGGAAGTAAGAAAAATTACAGAAGTTATACATTCCAACAAACAATTATTTTGTTAAATTCAACAACAATTTAAAATACCCACAAAAAATAAACATATTTGATCCTCTCTGTTTCTAAATTAGTCAGTTACCACATCCCTTGCCAAAGTGACTGTAATCAAAGAACTCTATTCAATCCCAAGCATTTTAGTCTCCCTGTAACCGAATCAGAATATTTAGAAGTAATTCCCTAACTACTGTAACTTCTCCAAAATAAAAAAAGTATTGTAAATTCTGGCAATAGAGAGTTGTTGCATTTTATGAGTCAGACACAGAAGATAAGCATATTGTCGAGAGTTCAAACCCAAGTCCATACACTATGCTGTCTGTTATTACACTTTGAGAATGTGACCATGCTACGGCTTTGAACAAAACAGAAGAGAAAAATTTCTAAATTTCTCAATATCAATTATCACCGGAAAGAAATGAGCTACTATTCATGGCAAAATACTCAAACAATAATCTGTCTCTTAATACCCAAGCTATTGAGTTAGTTTACTAAGATTTTTTAACAAAAAAGAAATCGTAACTATACTGTATTTGAATACAATGCTTTTGCATACAAAATCTTGTGTGAATACATCATATGATTCAGAGACTGGCACAAGAAAGAGGCTTTTTATGAGCTGTATTACATACTCTTGTATATCACACATTATTAACTATTCATACCAAGAGAGAGTTTTGACAGCTATTAGGATGGCAGCTATCACCCAACTTGGAAGTGAAGCTTCCCCCCCCAGACACACAGAATTATTGATAGCCCCTTTGAAGGGTAAAAAAGAATCAAGAAAAAAAAAAACAAAATAAAGAACCGAAACAAACTCTAAGAGTTCAAAACGAAAGAAAACAGTTTTAGGGTTTTTTTTAATCATAAATCATTCAGGTATAACAGAAAAATATCAAAGCTTAGTACAACATGAAAAGCCACCCATAATCAAACTCCTTCAAAACATGAACCTAATTACCTGAAGAATAATATATCATGCTTTTCTAGCTGGAGGCCAAAACATTATGACAGACTAGTAGACTGACTTTGAAAACAACACCACAAGCCATGTTTGTACAGATAACAATAAAAGTCAGATGCTGAAAATTTACACCTTAAATATCTTTTAGTCCAAATATTAGCAGCTGCTTTAAACTAAACTACTAGATCAGTTACTACTAACAAAGAATTTAATACCTTGTATCTTGATCTCTGCAATGTTCTTTTTTTCATCACAAATATTTAAACAGAAGGCATCCAGCTTGGCAAAAAGCTTGAAGTCAAAGACATCCTTATCCTTGGAAGGTCTAGCCACTAGAAATGAGAGAAGGGGGGGATTTTCGCGATACATATAATTCATATTTTCACTTAAACTCCTGAGAGTATTTGAGGGTTGTTTCGGTCTAGGGTGGGGTTGGGTTTTTTTTTGGTATTCAGATGACTTAGTTTTGTTTCCTATAGTTTCTTTCATCACTACTACCATGATTAAGTCTTTAACTTAGAGCAACAAGTCTTCCTCTGAAGGCAACTCTACTAATAAGAATAAAACATGTCAGCATTTGCTTCTAATTCTATGTCTGATATTACTTGCATCTAGTGATGACTCTCTATTGGAACAAGTTTACTTTTATAAAATGAAGGGTAATTGCTGGGTTAAGAGGAAATAAATTGCACAGTATACTTAGTATAAAATTAAGTCAATAACTCAATATGTTCTCAGTAGTTTTTGGGTTTTTTTCAGGTTACCTATTATTTCTTATTCCAAGATACTAATATAGGAAGTTTTCTCTTAAAGATCAAGCTTATAAGACATGGCAAACCTTGGAAGCCTATTTCAGGCAGCCAACACCCAGGTTTTATGAGAACAAGTGTTAAGACTGAGGAGAGTAAGGTGAAGTCACACACAAGTGTCAAAAACTATCTAGGGGGGAAGACCAAAAGCCATCAGACCTCACTGACGGTCTACACATTTACTAACCAAGAGTAGCAAAGTGTTAATTCAGCTCAAATATCTATGGGCTTTGTTAAACTGTTCAAAGCAGCAGCTTCTTTTTCAGCTTGCAGACTGAAACTCAGGCCATTTAAAGTTATAAGTGATTCTGAACATTCTTCACTAGACACTCCATTTCCAGCTCACTTGATGCTTGAGTTTTGCACTTAGTATTAAAGACACTGCAGCTGCTCCTCTCTGAGCCTATTTTGATACAAATTCATTTTGTGTTTCAGTGCTACAGGAACAGCAAGATTTTTCATTAGGCTAGCAAAGGACTCAACTATTTCTTCGAAAGTATATTTAAATTGCCTAGATCAATAACATGGCATAATCAAAGTACTATACATCTCCTTTATTTTAGCATGAACACTAAGATCATGCTGCTGTTCAAGTCGTCTAAGCTTGCAGAACTCTCATTTACTCAAATTCAAATCTATTTGTGAAATGGCAAGGAAACACAGGAATAGAAAGCTCACCTGAAGACCCCATTTATAATCATAATCATTGTTTCATGTATTGTTTTTTTGAAATCAGTCCTCCAGCCTGGTGAGCCGCAGTCACGTGAGCTCTGATCTTCACCTCACACTACAAAGCTAATCAGGTTTCTCTGGATTTGATTGTTTTGCCAGCATCAAACACATCCTTTCAGAAGCATCATTTTGACAAACACAACAGTACCTTTCTTCCATTTAGCGTCATCTTCCTGCTTTTCACCTTTAGTTGATGTCTTTCCACTACTTTCGCTGCCTGATGGACTAACAGCTGTCAGAAAACTGACAGCAGACATAAGGGCCTCTGTATGCAGTAGAAGGTTCAATGATGAAAAAGCTACCTGTTGAAAACACGAGACTCCATGTGACAAAAAATGACTTAAAAGTGTAGAAGTTGGACTTACATGCAAAAGCACCCTTTCTTAGAAATGGAAAAGCTGCATGTGTTACCAGCAACAGATCATAAAGAAAAAAAAGCTTTCTATAAAGCAGAAAAGTGGTAAGCTTAGAAAATAAGAAAACCTAACACCACCACAATAGCTGTGACTGTTAACCTATAACCTCCTCAGTACAAAAGCAAAGTGATTCAAAGTTAATTTAGAAGCATTAAATAAGTGAAAAACTCATCGTGAAAAACTGCATTAAAAAAATGGATAACTTAATTAGATGACTAAGAGAGATACACCTGGAGTAAGGTAGTCTAACCTAAACCAGGATTCAGTCTTCTCAAGCAACATGCTCTGTCAAACACAGACTCACTCTTGAATGCTCCTGCAATAACACAATACTACATGAACAGGTAAGGGGCAGGTGGCTGCCGTTTAGATACTAAGTATAAAGGTATTTCTCAACAAATCCATTAATGGAGCCCTAAAGGTGGATAAGTGCCTGCTGTGTAGTTTAGTGAAAGTTTTCTGCTTGAATGGGCTTGAAATTGGAAAAAGAGCCCAAATGCCTGGGACACAGACAACCCATTGAAGAGTTACAAGGCAACACCTGATCATGTATAGAAATGTGAGCTCTCTTAACATCAGCACTAACCCACAGCATGAAGTCAGTCAACTCAGTATATATATCCACCTCCGTAGCACTGGAGCAGTAGAACTGACATCCCCTGCTGCAGCTTCAGGA
>NW_009648717.1:2544719-2580347 GCF_000708025.1 Charadrius vociferus | reverse complement strand
CCCCCCCCCCCAAAAAAAAAAGCAACCAAAAAACAAACACTCCTGAATGGATTTAGACTTCTTAGTAAATTTAGTCAGAGTGCTGATTATGTGGCACTCACAATACAAACAGATTATTTGACAGGAAAGGGAAAGAATTCTAGACCCCACTACATTTTCTCCATGCGGGACGTTTGAACTTCATGATCTCATATGCATGAGAAGATGCGTTCTTATGTTATTTTTAATTTTATCCACATAAGCTAGCTAGACAGTTTTTCATCATAGTTAAGATACAGGACTAACATATTAGCCTTATGTTGTATAAAAACTTTCAAGTACATTTTTTCTCTTTAAATTTCCCTGCTTCAAGGCCAGGGTTGGGGGGAAACAGGAAAGCCAAAACACCCTTATTGATTCCTCCCTTCTAAGCAAGCAAGCTAAAAGAAATAAGCAGTAAAATCTGCAAGCACTCACTTGAACCATCTGTTCAGTGTTGTCAAAAATTGTCTGAAAGTGTGGCCCATTTCTGTCAGCCTGAAAATAATGATTCACATGAAGGTTAATATTAATTCCAACCAGTCACTGTGCTCTTCAGAAAACACAAAACAATCCACTAGCTCTGAATAGTAGGTTTAAGACTTCATAATATATAAAAGTGCTTTAAAAATAAAGACCGTTATGTATACCTTGATATATTCCACCTTCAGAAGGTCCAAGCCAGGTTTATCTGAGGAACTAATCAGATGAATAGGTGCTTTTTTACCTGTAACATACCACATGAAATACACAAGAGTTAGGATAATTTCTGCTCTGTTAGCGAACAAGAGAATTTGTGCCTTTAAGATAGAGATTAACTTTCACTACCATTTGTTAAAATACATAGCACCACCAAATACAAATCGTTGGTTTCTCTTCGTTAAGTCTAAAATGGCAAGTGTGTACCCCTTCTCCATCTAAAGATTGAGCACTAAGCTATTTATTTATCTAACAAGCATTACGGTGGGAGTCCAGAGCTTATCACCTGCACCAACACAAGCAGCACTGCCAATGGACAGTTGCAGATTAAGTATTCTAACTGGAAAACTAGAACAACATTTGAATTTCAGTGAGCACAAGAGACAGGAGAGCCACAGTTTCAGACTAACTTCCATACACGCACACACTAGTATGCTTCTCTTCCATTGCTTATTACCTCCAATTTCATAGTAATCCAAGCTTATTTTCTTTAAATAAGATACAGCTGCTAAATTATACGTTTTGACAGTAGCTTCTGTCCCAAGATGCATTACATCAAATACAAGCACCGTTTCCTCAGATTTCTTTTGCTTGGTGAGTTCTACTAAAACCTGGATGAACAAGAAATACAGTTATACCATTATTTCACATGTAGTATTCTCACCACTCAAACCAACAACGAAAACAGTGCAAAATTAACACCTTGCCTGCTTTATTGGAAGTATTATTTTTGTTACAGAGTTAAAGTGTAAAAATAAAAAAAAAAAGACTTTTTGATGGTGAGAGATAAAAATATCACAGAAATATTTTGGGATTTGCTCTTTTCAAGTGACATGCCTGGCTATTTAATTTGTTCTTCCAGTGCAAATTTTCCACCTCCTGCCCCCAAATTATGACTTGGTACTTTCTTCTACCAAAAATAATTCAATAAGGGTCTTTTTTTTGCTGATTTTTTTTTTTAATACATATACATACTTCATCTGTGCGTACATGTTTTATTTATACATGTACCATATATTGAAAAACCCTCATATGCATACCATATATAAATAACTCATACATAGAAATATATATATACATGTGCATTTTTTTGTTTGGGGGCTCTGTTTTTGCATCCACTAAATCTGGACAACACTGGTAATGGAATATTGCTTTTTTTTTTCTTAACTTTCTTTATGTAGAAGGTAAAAATAGAATTAAGGAGAAGTACCTCTTTAATTTCAAACTTCAACTGAAGATCTGTCAGTTCCTCTTTAGCAGGCTCATTTCTTATTTCTTCTCCCTTAATTAGTGACCTGTCAGTTGGTTCAGAACTTTCCTCAAAATCAAAATATTCTTCTTCAGAGTCTACAACACAGAAGTGATTTCCTCCTCAGTAAACTTTTACCAGAAACAGGGGTAAACATCCCATCCTCTCTTTCCCATTCCAATGGGATTTTAAACTGTATGAGCAGTTAAAACCTCATCTGACAAAGTATACTTTTTAGATCTATACTGCTTTCTTACCCAGTGGATGAAAAGTGAAGAAAATCAAAGCCCTGTTAAGGAAAGCACTAGAGTTCAGCTGTATGATTAGACATTCAAGAACACAAATAAGGAAAACCACTTAAAAGTAAGCTCCAGGAAACAAGTTTCCCAAGGTTCCACTGTAGGAAAGTTCTTCTCTAGAAGAACTCATTTGCTCGGAAACAAATGCTCAATTCCACAGTGTCAATACAGTAATTTGCCATTTGTTATTCCAGTTCTGCATTTTCAGAAAAATGAGAGCTATGCTAATGCAACACACTCAGCACAGTACATGTTATGTTCGTAACAGTCTATTTTTGCCACATGTTGGCTGCTTAATGCAAGTGTACACATCCTTTAGACGTGTTACCTTGTTTATGTGCCCACCCCAAAATATGTGTCCTGAAGTAGCAGCAGCAGATTAGTATTGGACTAAATTTATCATTAGTCAATTCTGATGTAACAGGTTCCTCAATACTCTCTGCTAAAAAGATGTCTCTTGACATCTGAATAATTGAATTGGTTTGCTAATGACATCCTAATACAGTTGTTGTTAATGGCTCCACTTTGAAGAGGTCGCTTACGCATAATATTAATCGCAAAAAAGGGTTTGTTTTTTTTTCTTTTTTAAAAATTAAGTTTGTTATTCTGAGGTAGCATCAGCATCTTAACCAAATCTTCTTGTGTACTTGAAGTTAGAGAAGATAAATCATACTCATCCCTACTGCACTTGTAACATGTTTTAAGATCAATAGCAGCAGAAGATATAGCTTCTACTTTTACAAAGGTGTTTCTGTAGCTTCTTACCTGATACTATTTCTGCTAACAACTGTGGTGTATTAAGTAACCCTTTACTAACAACAGGAATTGCGGGAATAGCTGGTACCTAGAGGGAGGAGCAAAAAGAAAAAAAAAATAATCACACTTTTGAAGTTTGTATAACTTGGTATGTTCCTACTGATATTTCCTACTGATGATGCATGTTCCACCTTGCATCCTCAATAGAAAGGTCAGTTTTGTGAATACTTATATTGAAACCAGCAGACAATGAAAAAGGTTAAGCTAGCCTTGTTTGAATAAGCCCAGCATGTTCTGATGGTAAGTCATAATGAAGATGCTTTGCCTAACTCAGCTTGGCAACAGGTCTCATTTCAAGTGAAAAAGACCACAGACATTAGCAGGAATTCACACTTAGAACGGTCACTTTAGTTATGTCAATTTTGTTATTTCAGTTTTCTGCATTATAGTCAGCTTACCTTTGTGCTTGGAATGGACACAGATGACTTCTGAGGCAATGGAATGCTATCAATCAGATCAAAAATTGCCTTGATTTTCTGGTCAGAGAGTTTGACATGCACCAAAGGAAGTCCTCCTGACACTTTAAACCTTTTTTTAAAAAAAAAAAAATACTGAACTCCAGGACAAGAAAAAGTACCTACCAATTCTTGATTTAAATCTTACCAATATCTATACTTATATATAAAGATCACATCACAGTAAAGCCAGTGATTCCGCATTAGAAACAGGTCTTGGACTCAGTTTAAACAGTAGAGTTAGTAACCAGTGAAGGTGACCAGGGAACTACTAGCCAAAAAAGGTTTCGTATAAAGTAGGAAGCTACTTCTATTTCCTAAGTTAATACCTTCAAATTATATAGCGTAACTGAACCTTTGGAGAAAATAGTTGTCTTTTCTCTAAGTACACAGTAATTAAAAAGAAGTTCTTTCAACATTAATGTATTACTTTGCCATCCTGGTATCTCTTTCCACCATCGATTTTGCCAACTGTACATGAATATCCATAGGCTGTAATACGTGCAAAGTTGATGGATGTTGAAAACGAGCCTTTTTCCAGTCTTCACCTGCAAACAGTCAGTAAATTTAGATGAAAAAACATCGCTTCCTAACTGCTTTAACTAAGGTATCATTAAAGTAATCAAATGGCATCACTAGGAAAGGATAAAGAACCCACTCACAAAGTAGAAAAGCCTAGAACAATTTGGGTAAAGCACTCTAAGAGCTTTTGAATTAATTTTCAGTAGTTCTTAACACTGTATTGCCTTAGCAGCCTTGAAGCCGAATTCTACACTAAACATGTATTTGAACATAGAACCCTAAAAAAATGAATAGATGGATAGACAAATATAAAACAGTAACCTAGCATTTTGTTGACTGCACAAATTTATGTCCAAATTAAGGATTAAGGTAAATTTGAGCTGTGTTTTCCTGCATATGTTGGAAAACATATAGTTCTATGCATTTACCTTGCTTGCTGGCAAAGTAGTGACACACAAGCCCAAACAAAAAGCAAGCAGCTGTTTGAAGAGAAACTAACAAATCTTTTCACAGTTTAATACCAGACATGTATTATAATCTATCTTTTAGTTAACTGCTGGTTTTGGTTTGCCTTTTTTCATTAAAAACTATATTTATTTACCACAGGTAGGTAGCCTTTATCTATCTTTTGATTAAACAGCAACTGTGTCGGTTTGTTACCTGTTCTTCCAAAAAGAAGTTGCACATTTTTTATTTCCACATCAAACTTGTCATAAGCTTTGTCCATAATCTCCTCTAAAGATGAAAAGTTAGAAGCTTGACTACTGCCTTGATTTATGCTGTTCAGCTAAACACATAAAGGACAAGATAAAGTTAAGTCTAAAACTTACACACGTGCACTATTAATTCTAGTGAAGACAAAAAAGATGATTCACAGGAGTTTGATTGACATTTGGACTCTTACAGAGAAGTGATCTTAATTCATTTCACACTTCACTTATCAAGAATAAGTAGGGGTTTTTTGTTACTTCTATCAATGTACTTAGTTCAAGTTATGCAAAAAGAATTTTTCAAGTTTACTGCTGGAGTTCAACTAAAATAAATATTTAATCAGTCAGCTAAAACCAAGTTAAATTATTGTAGCCTTTCAATTTTATAAGAAAAAGGGAATCAACTTTCAAACTCCAGGAAAAATTATATTCTCTTCTATTACTAAGAGGCTATCATAAAAGGCTTTTGTAAACAAAAAAAGGAAACAAATGTTCATATGTTTTGCTGAATAAACGAAAGATATTAAATAAGCTATTACAATCACAATTAGAAAATGAAAATGTTTCCTGGGGAGATTAACTAGTATAAGTATGTCAAAGACAACTTAATAGCTCTGAACATTGATCAAATTGCTGGCCCAAATTTATTTGGTAATAAATACAGTAACTTAAAACACATTCACACAGATGATCATCTTTGTCTTCTGAAAACAAGATACTTTCAGATGACAGCTATGTTAAGAGAAAAGAGTATTTTCTTCCTCTGACCTTATAAGAGAGGTCATTTATATACCTGAAATGTACCAAAGTCCAAAATCAGCAAATCTGATTTTTCATGGTAGAAACCCGTCTGTGGAATCACAAGGTAGGAAGGTTTCAGATTAATCTTCAAGTCGAGGACTTTCCGCATTTCAATAATATGAACTAATCCTTAAATAAAAAGGAAGGAATGTTAAAATTGAAACGCTATTCACAAGTGATACATTTATGCCAGTCAACGTATAAAGAGATGCTATCTATCTGAAAGATAGCGTCTTGAGTAAAATCTTGCTTTTGTAACATTCTACTGATTTCTCACTAAACTCAAGGCTCCCCCTGAAAAACATTCTCCAAGTCAAAAACTCAAGGCAAAAAACCCAATCATACTATTTGGCCAGCGATCAAAACGTAAGGAAAGTGTTTAGAAAGTCATATTGAAACATTTTAAGACATTCAAGGGTTCACCTCAGTAGAGATTTGTTATTATCTTACCTGTAGCAGTTCTTTCCTTGATTTCTTCCAGCTTCATTAATGTAGCTGATGTTAATCTTTCAAGATCCATTCCCTTACTTGTCCGAAAGAATTCTACCATTGCATTTATTGTTCTCTTTCAAAGCAAAAAAAAAAAAAAAGAAAAGAATTATCAATATACACCAAAGTCACTCAGTAAAAACCTAAAAATAGATCTTGACAGAGCAAAGAGAATAATGGCAGAGAGAGGAGAATCAGAAAAAGAGGCAAGTTGTTTTGGTTACTACTCACTGCATCGTATTTTATTTCCACAGGCTGTGATTCAATAGTAAGACTCTGGTCAGCAGTACTATCCTCTGGGTTAACATTAAACTCTATCTGAAGTAGAGAAGACTTGCTATCCCCTATGGAAGCCACAAGAGATGGTACAATGTTTTCTTGTCTTAGGCCTGTAACGTACCAGTTTTCAAGCTTTGCTTCAACCCTAAAAATGAGAAGTTGAATATACTTTACTAGAATACAGAACAGTTCCATCTAGGAGAGACAACCAAGATGAGAAAGGCTTCGCTAAAGCCAAACATGGCTAGTGTCACAGGACTAACATACCACACAGTTAAGAAATTGTTACATTAATAAATTGGAAAAATTAATAAGAGGCAAGCTGTTCACAGTGACACAAATGTGATATTTTCTTTCCACCTTCTGTTATCTGCAAGGTGGACTGAATATATCTTTCAGCTCATGTTTATTAAGAGAATCAGTTGCGAGAGAAAAGAAAGGCAGAATATTTATGCTACAGGTGAAAAAGAGCCAACTAAGAGTTAACTATTACGTATTAACTTCAAAATCAGTTAGAGACTTGTTTTGGTGCAAACGGGTATTCTTTACTGACAGCTTCCCTGACGATAATGTTAAGTGGAGTCAGTAGAAAAATGCTCTGAAAGAAAGCCATGTGAACACCACCAACCACACAAACTTCATTTATCCTTAGAAACACCTATTCGATATGAAACTTATTTTCGGGTCCTGGGTCTCTACCATTGGAAACCCTCACTTTAGGAGGCAACACAGTTTGGGCATAATCAGTCTCACAAGCCTGGCTCCATTGAGAAACCCTAATTACATTTTTCCAGAAACTTACAATCAACTAAATTATATGGCATGCTTTTATGAAAAATATTCCCAAAACTCTTTTTACTTTTGTGCAGCATTCAGGCTGCACCTTCAATATTCCCCAAAATGGTTTTTAGCAAAAATATTTCAGAGTCAGCAGCTGAGTTAGTGATCTTACGCATAATGTCAGAAGATGAAGGAACTGCAAATGGAAGCATGAAAAACACAGACTCATTTTCCAGACACTGACAATTTTATTCATTGACTGTATAATCCACTACCTCGTGTTCAATGTTTCTGGTGTGCCCTCTCTTAAAACCCAGGAAGGACTCAATTTCCTACATGCTGGTCCATCTCCTACCCACAACACAGACACAGCTTTTTGTTTCTGTAGAAGTCAGCAACACATTCAGTAGCTTGGCTGGAGTGTGTTAGCCAGACCATTTCATACTGCTCAGGTATCGCTTCCCAAAAGTAATATTCAGCACTTCAACATCTGGATTGAAGAAAGATCTTATTATTGTTTACGAAGACTAACAAATAGTATTCCTTTCTTCATTCCATTCTACGTTACTTATTATGTCCATAAATTTTAAAGTCAACATAAAACATAACGCACTACCCAAGAAAAGATGTAAAAAGCCAGGGGAAAGGGCAGGGAGGGGAGGGAGAAAATACCAATCCAATTACTTTATGGCTTGTGCTCCTGGGCGCTGTGATATTTTGGTACTCAGATCAATTATCTGTACTTTAAGCGTTTCTGCCACATTCTTATCTTCCTTAATTATAAGAGAAGTACTTAACAGCTTCAGTGTCACAACATGGGCAACATACTAGAGAGAAGGACAGAGAAAATTGAAATTAGTCATCTTGATATGAAAAATTTTTCAGAATTCCCAATTTCAACCAATCTAATGAAATGAGATATTTAAAGCTATTCCAGTTGACTAAAGTAAGAAACATATCCCTATGTAGGAAGGGAAGTACATAGTCTTTACCTTCTTCCAACCTTTATCAGTCATTTCTTTAACATCAAACAGTGTATTTCAACAAATACAGAGCAAATACAGCCTGTATCTCTTTTCAGGATTCATGCAAGTTTTTTTAAACCATAGAAGCAAGTGTACCTAAACTACACTCAGTAGAGAGCTAGCAAGATCAACAAACCAAATCATAATCCCATCAAACAACTACATTTTAGAAGACACTGCATGTATGCCTTTGTTGTTCTTGCTGCTGAATGTCATTTCTCAACCTTGTCAAGACAGGGTTTTGGCTTCCTGACATGTGTACCATTTTATGACTGTGTTAATCAGCAACTTAGGAAGAATCAAATAATACTTCTTATCTGAATTTGAAGGCTGCAACTTTCTTCACGGTATTGAGAGACATGAAAGCACGTCTACATTTAATTTGTACAAATTAAAAACGGAAATTTTTCCACACAGGTAAGCAAGGAAAGCATGAAAACAAGTGGGGAGGGGGGCAAGCACCAGTACTGGGCATTGTTTGGGCTGTGTCTCTTGTTTGTTGGTAAGAGATGCTTGCTGCTGCTCTACACTTTTCAATTTGACAGGAACACAAGTTCATACAATAGCACACAGGCCTCCATGCTGCCACTCAAGCAATTCTGAACTCTGCTGTGTGAGGCACGTGTAAGCTTACAATAGTTAAATTTAACAAAATACCACAAGGTTGAAAAGTTGAAGGGCTGGGAAGAAGAGACAACATCCTCCTTGAAGTAAATATCTTAATATAAAAAGAGCTTCTGTAACCGATGAGGAACTTAAAGCAGCACCCACCAGTCACACTAAGATTTAAAACAACATAACAGTGGTCACAGAAAATAAGTATACTGAGAGAAACCTTACCATTTCACATTTTCTTAGCTGTCTACTTTTCTAACTTTCTTCCTACAAGCCCTCCCAAGAATACTATACCTGTAAAGTTTCAACTTTTATTCCTTTGCTTAACAAGCCAAAAAATATCTGTGACAAACATTTTTTAATTTCAACCTTTTCTTTGTGTAGTAGAAAAAAAGTAGTACAACTGAAATCTCCTAATATTAGTCATTAGGACAAATGTTTGAATAGAAACATAACACCATTCTTCTAACAGCAGCATCTCTGAGAGTTATAAACATTAGGTCAAACAGGAAATAATCACATGCTAATGTTTACCTTTATATAAACCAAAACTATTCAATTACCAGAATCAAACTGACTTTGGATTTAAAAAAAAAAAAAAAAAAAAAAACCAAACACAACACAAAAAACCACCCCAAACCCCACACCACCGACAACAAAAAAAGCCACCAAAAAGACCACAGTAATTCAGTTTGCACCACCACAAGTATCAAGAAATAGATGCAATGAAAAACCTAACATGGTATCTTTTTTCATTTACAGTTAGCTTTTTCATTCTCTTCCAAGTTGCAAACAGGTATCTATTTCCTGTTAATTCTAAATCACTACAGATTAGGACTGCGCACAAAGCAGAAGACCAAGGAAAATATTACACATACTTTGCGTTTTCGGAATAAACTTTTTTTTTAATCTTCTTTGTACATTCCATGTAGATTTGAATTGCACTAACACATTCTACTGCTTATTTTAAGGCTAACATGCCCAAAGCAGAGAAGGCTCCACGGAGACCTCAGAACAGTCTTTCAGTACTTAAAAGGGCCTACAGGAAAGATGGGGAGGAACTCTGTCAGGGAGTGTAGCAATAGGATGAGAGGTAACAGTTTTAAACTCAAAGAGGGTAGATTTAGATTAGATATTAGGAAGAAATTCTTTACTGTGAGGGTGGTGAGACAATGGGACAGGTTGCCCAGGGAAGCTGTGGCTGCCCCATCCCTGGAGGTGTTCAAGGCCAGGCTGGATGGGGCTTTGAGCAACCTGACCTAGTGGGAGGTGTCCCTGCCCACGGCAGGGGGTCTGGAACTAGATGATCATTAAGGTCCCTTCCAACTCTAACCATTCTATGATTCTATGCATCAGAAAGGTTGGTTGGTTGGTTTGTTTGCTTTTCAAACCATCCCCATAAGAAGTTGCTTACCTGCTTTGGCAAGGAAAGGTGATGGGAGCTGTCACTATATCCAATAGCAGTAAAAAGCTTAGCTTTCTCTTCTGGTGTCATTAGTTCATCAATAGCTAAAAAGCGAAAACCCACAAAAAATTGCACTTTAATTAGTAATGATAAGCATTTTTCCTGCCATTTATTTTCTATTGTACGACACATTTCTTTGATTCTTCACATTACACTAAGTTCCATATTGTGAAAATTTACACAGAAGCAGTCTTTGTATATAGTGTTACATACGTAACAGAGAAATCAATATAATTTATATTACGAGAGTACCCATAATTCCCAGTGATGAAAATAGCTTTGAGGAGTACTATTAGAACAAATCTGTTCCAGAGAGCAAATCACCAGAATACAGTATTCCAGTCATCAGCTATTACGCTGTAGCTGTAAGCTCTATACTCTTCTCCTTGCCAAGGTTCTAAAACGTTTATGGCTATTTCAGAAGTATGCCTTATTTGCCAGCTCAATATTCACTAACAGTAAGTGATACTATAAAACAGATCAACGCTGCACTGCACTGTTTATGCCATACTCTCTCCTTCTGTATAATAGGAAGCAAAACATACTATAACTTTCTTCTTAATGTATGTAGAAATTTAAAGCCTCTGTAGAAATCAGTGCATTACAGTCTACACGTACTTTCAGGAACTGGTGATTCTTCATCTTCCTTTTTCCTAGATTCTCTTTTACCCCAGAAACCACCAAACCATCCTCCACTTTTTTTTTCTGCTTCAGTGTTTTTCTTCTTCAGTAGTTTTTGTCCCGATCTTATTGTCTAAATACCAGACATTAAAATACATAATTAGAGTTACTATATATTTTGATTTTCTGTAACTAATGCATGTTGAACAGACATTTAACTGGTGGACAGCAACACTACTCCACAAAGGATTAAGAGCACTTTGACTCACCAGACAGAAGCAAAAAGAGGATCAGGGTGAGGAGCACGTGTGTGTGCGTGTGCATACACACATGTGTAAACAAGCATGTGTTACTTTTACTTTGGGCAGCCTTTCTCCTACGCATTCCACTAGCATTTAGATTACAAAAAGGCAGGAACCACATGAAAAGACAGTATTTAAGAAGTAATTACATTCCTTAAATCTAGTAGTAACAAAGCTGAAAACTGATCCTGTACCATTACACGTATTCAAAACTTTAAATTTACACTCAGACTTCCACTTCACATTTTAAAAATCAAGGTCTGACCACAAATATCTCAAAAACAAAAAACATCATTACTATTTTTTCATCTTCATTTTATATAGATTCTGGATGTGTAGACAAACAGAGGCTACATTGGCATGAACAGTTATTATACAAAGCAACTACAGAGGTTCATTTTCATGTTAGGCGAATAGCTACCAGTAGCATGCTTTTCACAAGACAGCTTGCCCCCAGCGTGCTAGGCGGTTTTGATCTTAACTGCAGATACAACACTTTTCACCATGTTAAAACATGCAACTCCTCGTTAAGTGTCACAAATGATTTCCAAAATGCAGCTAGAGACTTCATCTGCCTTTTAACAATTCTCTCAGTTGTCTTAATTAGATTGGCTGTCCCCTAAAAAGAGAGCATCTAAAGGTGTAGGTAGGATGAAAACAGCTGTACATGTTTGATCTTGAACAGCTGCAGAAACAGTTTTGAAACAACAGAAGTCAAAGGTAAAAAAGTATCTGTCAATCCTCACCATTAGACAATTGCCTGAACGGTACAACATCAGTAGCAGTAACACTGTGCACATACACTGGTAGGTTTTTGGAACTGGTTTCCAGTTTGAAAATTTATTTACTCTTGTCCTGGAAGGATAGGAAACTTGCCTTCCCACCTCTCTATCCAATCATACTCCTCAGCACAAATTTTTCAAGATGCTATCAAGACAAAACCATCCTATTTGAAGTTTTAAGATATTAATGAACAAAAGTTATTTCTTACCTCAACTTGTGCTTGTTGTCTTGCTAAGATTATATTAAAAACATCAAGCTTTCTTTCTAGGTCCTGTAAAAATATACGATATCATCATTTGCCTCAAACACATCTAGGAAAGGCTCCCTACTACAAATTTTCTACCAGCTCCTTCGTATTTACACTCCAATTTCTTTCAAGACATGCTCCTTTTTTCAAGGAGCATGCCCCTTCCCCTGAAGTTCACTAGAAGATGAAACCTGATGTTAGGCAGTCAATTTTTTTTTTTAAAAAGATTAATCTTGCACTTCTTTAAATGCATCCAAGTTTGTTAATCCGCAACCAAGAAGTGTTTATTTAAACGGCACTTTACTAGATTTTTCCTTCTTTCCACAATAGGTTACCGGGAACTTTAGTTTAAAATGGTATTTTCAAGAACTCTTGTGCTCTTGTAAAACCACCAACCTTGATTATAACCACGTATATTTAAAGAATTACTAAATAAAGGGACCAAAACATACTTTCTCCAAGGAGAAAAAGAACACATACCTGAATTTGCCTCTGTGCTTCTTCTGACAGTTTACTCTGTGTCAGCTTGTTCTTGTATATATTCTTATAACTCTTCAGAAGCTGCCTATGTTGTTTTATGTTACTCCATGACCACATTCGAGTATGTCTTTTGATGTGAACTTCAAGAACACTGTTACCTGCATATTTCCACCTACAATAATTTCACAGTTGTGAGCAACTTCCCATTTTATTTGTGCATTACAACTTAAAAATTGCAGAGGTAGCTTATTAACACGCAAACACTTTGTGTGTACACATTTGAGTAACTTTGTTTACAAAAATTTTAATGGTTTCAACATCACTTTTCAATAATGGACTGAGGGCTTATATTTAACGCCTGAAGATTTATAAATCTGTATTCTCTATTGATTTCTGCATGTTTGCAAATTCAGGCTGTAACAGTATTAAGTACACTTAAGTAAAGTACTCTGATAATTAGCATCAGTTAGTACTTAGGGAAAAAAACCCACAAAAATGTGTATCAGTTCAAAACTTTAAAAATTACAGTTGACATAGGTGTTCCCCTTGTAATACATTAGGTAATTTTTTTCTTTAGTCTTTCTAAACTTATATTCTAACCTCTAGAGAGAACATAGGCATTTTGTTCAGAGATTTTGGGGACCATGGTTAGCTTTGCAAGTCAGATTTTCATCACTTGGTTCTTTCACATGTTTTTTTCCGCAAGCCTTTTCTACTTGGCTAAGCAAAGCTCTGTGGAAGTCATCAGATATATGCAATGTAGTTTTAAAACTACATTTAACCACAAAGGATAATGAAGAGACTGGAGAAAACTCCAGCAGCTCCCAAAGAATGCACAAACGTACACAGCTTACCATTGTCTAGCATTTTTATGGAGAGATACATTTGGCCTAAATCTTCTGTAGGGTGCATTGCGAACCATGTAGTCTATGGACTCCAGAAGGTCTATCATGCTGAGGTACTAAATGCAGAAAAACATGTTTCTTAGCAGAGGTTCAGATTTTGTTGCAAGCAGTGCTTAAAGTACATGCATACCACGGTCTTCAGTATCCCCCAAACTATACTGAAATTTAAGCCTATGTATTTTCATGCGTATGTAAAAGTGGATCAACTAAACCCATTGCTCTCAAAGGACACCACTGTATGAACTTCTGGTTTCCTTGAAGAACAAAAACAATTTGCATTTCTCTTACCCAGCTCAGCAGTCTCATGCTTTCTCAAATTAACCATATTCTCCTCATGTGTCAATACAGTTTCCCCAATTTTACAAGTGCCTTTGCATTAGCTAACCTTATTGTTACTGTTCTGAACTCAGATTACACCCTGACATCAATAAGAGCTAAAAAGCTATCTAGCAAACTAACTGTAAATTATCACTGAATAAATGAAAGTTATCACTAACATTGCTGGGGATCTATCTAAATGAGTTCCTTGATACTTCAGCAGGCTTTCTTGCCAAAGCCAGCATGCTCCATTCATTCCCACCCTTGCTTGTATCTTGGCATCTCTGCAGTTACAATGTTGGCTTATCGTTTTACAAGATAAGGGCTACTCATAAGAATGATTCCATTCTCTGCATGAAAGGAATGTTATTGGAAGGACTGAATACACATCAGATGGTCCCCAGAGTGACCACAGATAACAGACTCAGAGTGTCAGGATCTAGCACCAGGAAGTGACTGTTACACAAAGGGAAAACAATCCTACAGTTTTCCCACAGCTACTGCTAAACAGTTTAGACAGTCTACTTGCATATAAGCAGAAAATTCCCAAAAAAGAATGTTTCCCAACAAAAAAATCCTACAGTTCATCACAAACACTGAAATATGTGATAATGGACACCAAGGCAACCTACCTGTGGCTTCGTGAATTCAACAACAATTCTCTGTACTTCTACGTTACAATCAAGCTTGGGAGTTTTTAGTTCTAATTCTGCATATGGGTTGATATACAGTCTTGCAGAGGCTGATACCGGTCTAAAAACTTAAAGCAAAAAATTGAGATTAATTTTATTTTTACAATTAAAGTATGGGAAATGATCTTAAAGTATTTATTCACTGCCTGATATATCAACCACTTTGTACTGATGATGCATATGTTCAAGACCCACAAAATCAGGATGCAATTCTTACCAAAAGTTAAGATAGCCCGGCAGTAGTCAAAAAGCATCAAAGCGCTAATATGTTCTATTATGTTTAGGTTTTTGTAAAATAAAGTTAGTATGGGCATGCCTACATGATCAGGTCAGGCTGTTATATACTAACGTGTTCAGAACAGCTTATATTCACTCATTCCTAGCTTACTTACTATACTGGTAGTCTTGAGGCTGGTTACCACTACATGGAATTCCTCTTTTCAGCTGATCCTGCAAAGGAATATGATACTGTCTAGCAATTGCTGAAGAGCATTACTCATTTACAGTTCCCTAAACTTTGAGTAAAACAACTTGAGTTCACATGTATTTTGCAAGGGCCTCCTCCCCCTGAATGGGAAAGCTAATACAGCAGAAGCATGTAAGAGTGAAGGGTTTAAATGCACCATATTAACAAGAATTCTAAGTTTCTCATATCAACTGGGAGGTTAGTACAGGTTTTATTCAACACCTGTCTAAATCTTGGAATAACAACTAATGTATGTTATTTTTGAAACATATAGCTCATGTGTACACTCAAACACACAGCATAATAGATCAAGCATTTGTTTTTAAACTCTTTAAAGGTACCAGGAGTATCTATTCACATTCTACCCTTCCTCATTTTTAGCACATAAGGAGGTCACTTGAGCCTTCTGGTATTCTGCAGGTATGAAAGGAATTAAACACAGAAAGTAGTCAGGAAAATAACAGAACAGCCCAAGAGGTCTGAGAAATAGCATGCCAGAACCGAATCTTAATTCAAAATGAGCTCTGTCCAACGCTACAATTCTTTGGCAATTTATTGACAAGGCTATATTCATGCCCAAACATTTTATCTTTCAGAATTGCAATGGCACAATCAGTTACAGCAGGAGACCTGCCTTTCGGAAGATGTACGTATTAGCTATAACATGAAGGCAGATGAAGTGCCTGTTCCCATTATATTTTATAAAGACTATCAATATGAAGAGTTGTTTTTAAAAAGAACATATTCTGTAGCTACAAATTTCTTCAGCCTAATCCTTTTCCCAGTTCCTTATTTAAAAACTGCTTTGTATTTTATAAGAGGTACACTTTCTCATTTAACATATTTGCATTTCAACCTATTTCTTGTCTGCTTGTCTATATTAATAAAAGCTAAATTTCAAGGAGATCAAGTACAAAACAGCTAATCTCACAACCAGGCATATACTCATGTTCTTTAAATACAAAGACTGTGGTACGAAAGTAACAGATTGCTACAGATTACACAGCTTATTTTCACTACAACATAGACCAATTAGCTACTATGATAAATCTGATTTCCTGATAATGCCACTTAAAATTAAGACCAAAACAGCCTCTCTGGAAGACCTAGCTTTCCAGGAAACAAGCTACACTAAAAGTTACATATAAAATGTATTCATTTAATACAGATAATGCTACTAAACAAGACACGTTATTTGCTATTTGTTCAGTTCCTGTATTGGTTTTAAAATTCTGAAGCACAGAGGACTTAACAACTGGGAAAGTTTTACACAAATAATCATGCCCATGATGAATCCCATTCTTCCCCTGTGCTTTTCTAAGTCTCCTCAGATGTGTTCTGATCTTTTTCCTACTCTCCCTCTCTTCCCCTTTTAGGGACAAGGACACAAAATGGACTAATCATAATTGATAAATTTAAACTAAGAGAAGTCACTAAACAGTCAAAAGATGCAAAAAATCCAAATAATGGAAATGATGCCAGTATGCAAAGTGATACTAGTATACAGCACCAAAATTGCTAAGGATTTCAAGAACAGAAAAAACAAGTGTTGAGATGCTTCAAGTTAATAGATGGTCAGAATACTGGATAGTATTTGCTATGCTGGAATTGCTCTGCCTCAGCACTCATAAAAGTTTACATGCAGGACATGCCACAGGCTTTGGAAACAGGAAACGCAATTTCACAGTCATGGAGGGCAAAATTCCCAATTCTTTCAAAAAGAGCCTGTTAAAAACTTGCTTGATGACGGAATAGGAAGTGGTACTTCCTGATACATAAAACTTAAGTTCAATAAAACCACACCAGCGTCTTCACTTGCAGCTTAGTTGATAGCAAGTTGAAGTCTCCTTGAAAAGGACTGAGATCTAAGATGCCAGACAGTGTCAGGTAAGCCCACAAAGCCATCCATCCGCAAGCATGTCAAGGACTGATTCACAACCAATCAATCCAACAGTGCTGGAATGACACATAGGAAGCACCAAGACTTTTGCTGCTGTCAGTTCAAACTGTGTATTGGTTTGCGTTTACATTTCACTTCAGATTGAGATATAACTGAGAAAACATCCACAGAGAGGTAATTCTGAAGACTCCCATAGCTAAAGTAACTTGGTTATTGTTAAAAATATGTAAGCATTTCTGCTAAACTAAAAAGGCAGAAGTGCTAGTGCTCTGAGGAAATTTAGCTATTTAAAGAACGAAGCAAGAGACTGCAGACAGGAAGAGAAATCAATGTATTCATAATATCTTTTACATACAGTGAATTTACACCCCAATTTAGAGACAATAAACAGTGCCCTACAAGCCGAACCAGAACAAAAATAAAAGGATGAGGGTTTCAAGTTCCACATAACAGACAAGGGTCAAAAAACATTAAAAAAATTGGCTTGTTTTAAGCACTTTACAGTTTTGATTCAACCTTCCACACTAGTACCAAGGTCACTAGGTTAAGGGTATAATTTGTTAAGGAAAGAATAAAACAAAAATAAAGATACCTGTAGAAGATGAGCACAAAGGTGAACAGGAAACAAGCAGTATTGTACAAGGACATACAGAACACTTGTATAACCTTTATACGGGTCAAAAATGTAACATTTTTGCAGAGTGCACTTATTCACACCCAAAATATAATTCAGATATATAGACAACATACACTGCACATCTGACCTCCTCCACAGTAAAATGAAATGAGATTCAAACAAACTAACGACAGTAATCAGATGTCCACTATTCCTAGTAAAGTGATTTGTTTTGAGAACCCATTTTAGAGTTTACTTTCAGAACCTAAAATATTCAGTAATGTACTACCCAAAAGGTCACTAGAATAACCAACTGTTTCTCATTACCTAAAAATGAGCTGTTTAAACAGCATGAATGAAGTGGCCATCTGAAATAAACTTAACAGTAATGGTGCTTTTGCAACTCAGAAGTCCTCAGCTATCATAAAGAAAGAGGATGTGTGCCCTCAGCCAAAATTTATGTCCATATAACTTCCCTATTCATACTGCCAAAGTTGCCTGTTTCTCTTCTGGGAAGTAAGACTTAGAGGATAAAGCAGCAATGAAATGAAAGCAAAACAAGTATTTCACACACAATATTACAAGTCTTAGTATTCCACTACTCGTCTAGCTAACAGCAACTCAAAACACAAATGAATCAGGAAAAAAAAAAAAAAAAAAAAGGACATAGCCTCCAGGAAGCCCACACACACAAATTTAATTTTATTCTTTCCCTGCAATTACCATTTTGAGATATCTGCTTCTTGTTCCATCTTAATTTACCCTCACTGCCCTCATGCTGCCTCATCTTCTGCACTGGAGCACCGTCATCTGTTTCTCTAGTCTCTACACCACCTGAGTTACGTTCATCAAGTTGAATAAAGTATTTCCAGCATCATCTTTTCCACACAGTCTACCTTAATTACGTTCCACCCAACCTCATTTTCAAGTGTCTTCATTATTCAGTCCTGTTGTGCACTCCACATTTAAAGCTGTGACCCTCTTCTGTCTTTCACGCATAGCATACTCATTTACCCATCTATATAACTTATTCTACTAAAGCTCTTCAAGATTTTGCCAAAGCTACCTCCTATCATAAGGGTTGCTATTTATAAGAACTACTATAGTAGCCCCTCCACAATTTTTTGTGTCTTTGTTTAGGGGAAACAACAGATACCTACCTACCTACCTACCTACACTTTGGTTTATTAAACAGCAAAAAAAAAAACCTTTTTGTTTTAACATCTTTTTCTTCTATCTGGCTTCAGTCTATTGGCTAACTTCAGTCATGCAGCTTAGGTAATCTGGGTAACGTGTGATACAAGTTCCTGTTCTGATAAAGATCTAATGCTCTGAATTTTTATTAATTCTGTGCTCGTTTACTATCTCAATATTGCCTTTTTCATTACAGTAGCTATGTAATAGCTCATATAGCCCAGATATTTAGTAAACAGTACTGGGTCAACAGCGTGAAGTCAAGATGAATATGACAATAGAACACAATTTTACAGACGCAGTTTCTGACCTTTTCTAAAACCCATAGGCGTTGATAACATATGAAGTTCACCAGAAAAAAACCCTGGTTATCAATGGTGCAGTGGACTAATCTATGACCCTGGTATCAGAATAGAGATGAGCATAAACATG
Organism: Charadrius vociferus; assembly: GCF_000708025.1. Taxonomy (NCBI): domain Eukaryota; kingdom Metazoa; phylum Chordata; class Aves; order Charadriiformes; family Charadriidae; genus Charadrius; species Charadrius vociferus. The sequence continues at coordinate 2,561,169 of NW_009648717.1, read as the reverse complement.
AGGAGCAGGATGGAAATTAGTATGGTGTACTTTTGAATACTACAACAGCTATAAAATATAGTCCTGCTTAATGTATTTTCTTCTACGTTACCAGTATTTGCTCACGGGATCCATGATAATACATTTTGCTGTTTATGTTCCAATAAGCACTGAGGCTGTCCAGGCACAAAAGCTGCATGGGAAAGAAAACATTCAACAGATTCCATACTCAGTATTCAACCCATTCTATAAACTTAGCTTTTCAGTTGTGAAAACAGAAAAAAAATGAAAGCAGACTAGACAGCAAATCCACCATAAGCATTGAGATGTATTTAAACTTCTAATACCATATCTGAAGGGAAATTTGAATTTCTAAAAAGTTCTTAAAGCACACAAGTTCATGCACATCCATTAAATGACTCCGGATCGCAGGAGCGCGGGTGCACAAAACCAACATTTGGCCTAATTAAGAAGCCAGGACTATTAAACCCTTCTTATATCATTCCTATAATTTCTTAGATCTTTGCATACTCCTTTCAGCGTGGGGTTGGGCAGCAGGGAGAACAGAAAGACTGCTTAGCTTCCAGAATCCCAATTATGTTAGGCACTCAAACTAGAGTAGGAAGTGGCAATTTGACAGCCTATTTGCAATCATAGTTACCATGCAGACTGGCTGTATAATGCATTTAATGAGGTGATCAGTGTTTGCATTTAAGGGAAATTATTTAAGTCAGAGTTGAAAGTTATGCCTTACATAAAGCCAGTTATTTGTGCTCTCCTTCTGTTTAAACACAGCAAAATTAAGAAAAGCAGGAGAATTTGGAAAGCAAACTATTTTTCCAATTTCTTTTAGAACCTCAGATTATTTCTCTCCAAGCTCTCTTCACTTGTGTAGAAAAAAAACCCACCACATTACCTTGTATATTATTTTTGCAGCTTCATTCAGAATAGAAGGTGTCCAGTTCTCGTTTGTTGTCTAAAAGTTCAAAGTGATAAAAGTCATTCTGTGCATCCTACTTAACACGTTGGGGGTTTTATCCTATACTTTAAAGCACAGAATACACCATTGTGGTGCTACATGATTACAGAAGCCAGTTTCTCTGGACTGGATACACACAAGTCAAAAATCCAACCTACAATTTCTCAGTTTATTTCGATTTTCAACTCCTTATCTTACCCGTAAAATCCTTAACCATCCAAGGAAAACCAGGGTTAGCTGAAACTTTCTTCCCCCATTTCTCAAAAGGCCTGACAATATAGCACATTCTTTATCATTGTGATGTAATGTTTGCCCTAATTTATTTATTAGGCCTGGAAATAACCTGCCCTATGAAAGTCAACATACTCAGTTTTAAAGATCACTTGGATCATAAAAACAAATCACTGCTCTCAGAAAGCGTGATGTTCCTCAGTTGTCTTCCCTTCTGCTTGCACAAACTTCAAGTACTATTTGCATGAATAAAAGATCATCTTCACTTCAGCTGCATGCATACTTTCATTCTATCGTATTAACACGTTACTTTTCCTTTCTGCTACTCCCAAGACAAGTAAATCAAAAACATAAGAACATGCATGCACATACACATTACCAGTAAACTTAGCTCGCCCAGTGTCATTCCCAAGGAAACTGGACACTGTGGATCCGTGATCTACAAAAACAGAGAAATAACAGCTATTTATTTCTCTTGCTGCAAACAGAGATGATTTAAAGTTGATTGAAATTAAAGCTTCAAAGTTTCAATCATTAAAGTTGATTGAAATCCTGAGTTGTTTTGAGGATCGTCCTCTGCTTAATTATTCTAGATGAAGCATTCTCAGAACCCCCTAAGCTGGGCCAAAACTAACATGGCTGCAGTGTAAAGACTTACAACTTCAATTCAAGCTGAAAATGTCCTTTTGGCTTCTAAAAATCTTCATACAGGAAAGAACTAAGAACTACAGTGCACCACATTTCAGGCAGCTATATCATTTTATGACTTCCATTCCTCCTGCCTTTTTAAATTTAGTCTTCGAAAATAGTCCCAAAATAGGTTTGAGATGCTCTCTATTCAATGCTTTCCTTTTACATTCAATTATCTCATCACAAACTGCTTTATCATTTTCCTAAAGGAAGCTGGAAGCAGGATAGAATAATGCTGGTTTGGTTCATATAAACATTCTCATTTAGTAGTTAAGTGTTTTCAACTGTTTGCCTTCCAACTCATCTGTAACCCCACCAGCTTCTGCCATTCTGGACTTTACAGGACACTGAAGAGTTCTGTATGTTAGTTGCACACACTAACACATGACGAACAGCCACCATCCACATTTAGTGAGCAAGGCACCACTGGACAAGGCAAAAGAGAGGATATCTATTTCACATATCCAAAACATCTCCGGCTGTCAGTCATATCTGGGGTACTCTATTTGAAGAGGTGCAGAAGAAACCACAGCAATTTTTTCAAGGTGGCAGATAACAGTTTCTCTCAATGGACTAGACAATCATGACTACACTGGAGTCCAATTTAAAACAAAGAGAATATTTTCCAGATACTTACATCATCTTCGTATTTAACATGAATGCCCGTGATTTTGACTTGCACATTTTTTATAACTTGAGTTGCAAGCTTTTCCAAGAAAGTATCTTTCTTCTCCTCCTTTGGTTTGTCTAAAACAATAATTTTTAGGAAGTCAGCATTTGGTGTTGTAGATGCATCTTGAGCTTAACCACACCAACAGCTATACTAATGTACATTTAACATTTACTCAAACGTGAACACTTAACATTTAAGTTTTCACTTATTTAGATTATATATTTGCTTTTTTTTCTTTTTCTGTACATCTATATTCTGAAGATGTGATGTTAGCTGTCTGTGCACAACACAACCATAAGAAAATTTATGTCTAAGTTTCAGTCAAAACAAGCAAGTTCTTGTTTAATATACTTATCCCCACTCCTTTCAGGGTGAAAGGTTCTCACCTGAAAGACCCTTAACAATTAACTGGAGGCTTCAACAAGGAAATAGGTAAGACTGTCATTCATCACAAAATACCCTTAAATAACCAGATGAAGATGATACTTGCACAGCAAGAGACCAGTACATTAGAGCTCTTCATACAACACTGCCCAAGAAAAATAAAAAGCTGACATACCATAAGTGAAAACGAACAATTACTCTGAAATATTCCATTTCTTCCATATTGAACTTCTACCGTGACCATTTAAGGTAGGTCTGTATCGGACTTTGCTATGCCACATAGTGATACTTGAACTTATGCTGAACAAGATACAGTAGCAAAAGTTGCATACCTGCAGAAGTTCAGCATTCCACCCAAGACAAATGGAAGCATGCCAAGGTGGCAGGAGAGGGGAGAAATATTTACAGTCCCTTAATTACTTAATGACATAACTCTAAAAATATGATCTCAAGCTGAGCATCTTAACATTTTACCTAAAATAAGGCTTGATAAGCTGCTTGTTCTCTAGCTATCTTTATGGGCTACCTTGTTTTGTTAAATATCCACCTTACAAAGAGGCCATCCCAGTGAAGTGCCACTAACCAGCCTACCACGCGTGTATGTTTTTGTTGGAATGCTACAGATGACTCAAGTTGAAGAAACAGTCATGGCTATCCAAACAGAGAGAAATAAGGACTACAGGTTTTGGCTAAGTTTAGGGGTGCACTCCCAAGTTTCACTTCTCAGCTTACTTTAACTGCTTGTAACTTTTTAAATACGCAATGCACGCTGAATACCACAGATATAAAACTTTGTGCATCTTGCTATAAAAAAATAGGATAATTTTTAAAGTTTTAAGAGAGGTTCAGAAAATTCCTTTAAAAAAAATGTTAAAATTTCCTTTAAAAAGGAAAATACTTCGCTATTGAACATGATATAACACCATTTTAGTCAAATTTCAAGGGAAAAAATTAGTCGGGAACTCAGAAAACAAAACCTTATACCACTTCTACATGCAACTCGCATTTCCTCCTACTAATCACTTCTTCACAACTCCCACTCCCTATTAACAGAAAACAACACCATACTGATTTTAAAAAAAAGGCAGAAGCGCTTATCAAAGCTTCATGACCTTCAAGTGCAAGCAGGCAACCCATTAACATTTTTCCAGCCAGATGCAGCTACCAGCGGCAATAAAAGTTTGATACCTTACAAAGCTTATCTAGGGTCCCCACAAAGTTTTCATGCCAATTACAAGTTTATGCTGCAGCTTCCTCCAAGATCAAATACACAACACTACAACCACACGGGATATGGCAACCCATTCTTAGTCACGTGCTAATACTGAAGACCTGCATGGTTTGGTACTTATGGACAATGATTATCCTGTTGGGGAAAAACACCGAGTTCATTGCTGTCACAATATCAGTCATAACACTATGCCATCTATTTAGAACAGAAGCTAAAAGGTCCTGACAGACTGTTTACTGCTATATCACCACTATAGTATTAGATTTACTTTACATAGCTTCATCGCTATAGTATTAGATTTACTTTACATAGCTGTTCCTGGAATATTACAAAAACTAGACCGAGATACTTCTTTCACATGCAGTTTTTCCAACAGTCATACTGAAGTGCCACTAACCAGCCTAACAAACGTGTACAGTTTTTGTTGGAAATGCGACAGATAGCTCAAGCTGAAGAAACAAGCACAGTTATACAAGTAGAGAGACAGCAAAAGAAAGCCCTCTCCAATTTACGTCCTCTCTTTCAAACAGGAAAAAAAAAGAATATCAGCAGATGGATATCCAAGATTAAGGAAAACTAATCCAAACAAAGCACAAAAAAATTCTTTAAAAAAGTTAAAAGCCATAACTTTTACCCACCTTTTGAGCGACCATGACCTTTAAATGGTCTCTTAAAATGCTTTTTATACTTTTTACGCTTACGTCCTTTTTCAGTGCAAGCAATTTTTTGGGAAAAGGATAAAATTCAAGTTAGTAAAGCAGAAATGTAGGAAAGCACAAGAAAGCTTTTTTTAAAGCAGAATGCCTTGGTAAGGTCTCATGAAAAGCTTTTAAAGAATTTCAGATCTGTTAAGGAAGCAATCAGCTACTACTTACAGCACAGAGTGTTATTTTTCATGATTTATGTATAACTAAATTCACCTTCAGGGAAGCAACTGAAGACTTGGGATTTTTGAAGTTCAAAGCCCAAGTAAAATAAGCAGCCAGTAAAAACTTTAGATTAACTATCCAAATTTCTACTGGATCAATTGTCCTGCCAATTGTAAGGTCAAGGCATTTATATCAACTTTCATATATTCCTTATACAACGTCACAAAAGTTCGAGGAATAACAAATAATCAGCAGGCTTCTCTACAAATACAGACCCAGAGTTCTTCACGAATGCACTGCGTAACATAATTCCAAATCACTTATATACAAAAGAGAGCTAAAAGGAGCCATGACTGCTGTGTAGATACCCTGGTGAATAAGTTTTTCTGTAATCCAAGTGTTTGGTTTTTTATTTAAGGCTCTCAGGCAAAGGCGTAATTGTTGTAAGTGAACAGTTAATAATATACACGCATGGGGAAAAAAAACCCATGGAAGTTTGAATTCAAAAGAGGCTTCTGCCATGTAAGGGCATAACTTCCAAGTTAAGATATTTGAGATGTATGTGGAAACCCAAAAAACACTTTTCAATGATTCTCATGCTAATCAATAATATGATATGAAAGCGATCTGAAAGAATAACAGTAACTGCAAAAAAGGCATACAAAAATTATGACTCTTTAAAAGCTTTATATGAAATTAAATTCTATTATTTACACACAAACTATGACCCACACAATCACATTTAATGAACTAAATTAATTCTCTTATTTTTCCACATTTCTAAAGAAAACCTGCCTGGTGAGTTGCATTGTTTCTTTCCTGTCTTTGGCCACATACATTAAAAGAATTTAGTCATAGGGCTGCCTGTGCTTAACTTCAAGAGACTGTAGTATGAGAAGGGTGTATCGCAATAAAAGCGAGGAAAAAGAAGGAAGCAAGTGCAACTATGTATTTAAATGTGGGGAACAAATGTTCACGCCTGTTCAAACACAGGAGAAAGTGCCTGCCAAGATTTCAATCTGTCTTGCAGGTAAGGTGATCACTCTACAAATAACAAAAAAAACTATGTGAGATAGAAACGTTTTCTTTTGGATAGTTCCTTTTAACAGTACAAGTAATCCTCCATAAATGATATCCTAAAAAGATAGCTTCCTTCACTTACTATTGAATTTGCAGTTCTCAGGCTTTCACGCCCATGTATGACAAAACTAAGGCAACATGATTTTCCTCTTGATTACCCGCATCCATTACCACAGAGAAACTAAATGTACTATTTTCAGCTCATTCTAAACCTGCACTCAGATAAAAACCCACAAAGTAATTTTGGCTCCGAATAAATTTCTGAAAATCTGCTTCAAGCAGATAGAAATACAGCAGGTACAACATAATAACACTTCCTCCAAATTTCAATGGAAATTGTTTCCTTGCCTAACTTGAGAGCAATCCAAATAAACAGAACCAGGGAAAAGCATGCTGAATGCCTTCAATCTGCTACGGTTCATTTTGCCTGTCCACAGTTTCGAGACAGCCTGAACTTCCAGTATCTTAAGCTTAGATACTTTAAGTAATGGCAATTATCCTCTAGTCCCAAGACATCTAAAACCAGTGTTTTAAAAATATAGTAGAAAGTTGTCAGCATTTTATAACATTTTTGAGCTCAACATGGCTGACAAATATTTCTAAATGGTCTCTTAGTCTTCTTGCACAGCCACTCAATTAAGGCAGGACTAGTCATTGCAAGTTTCCACTTGAATCCACAGTCATTAAAAACTTATTTCTAGAACGACCAATATGTGGATGCTTACCAAACAAGTATTGTTATCTCATTTCTACGTTTGGCTGCTTTGCGGGGGTGGGGGGGGTGGGGGAGAGGTTTTTAAAAATGTAAGCTGCGTACCCATCATACATCTGCAAAGAGTAACCATGCATACCCACCAGGCTTAGTGTCCTTGTAAATTAGACTCTCCAACCCATACAACGAATCTTGTGAATGAGTGCCTTGGTCCACATGGCAGCAAATAACCAAAAAAATGCATTTTATTTACAAGAAGGAAATCAGCTCCTGATTTAATTTTAAGTTTACAGAACTCACATGACATGTTAGTATTTCCATTACAGTATCTGACAGCCAGAGTCACTTCAGAGTATCTAGTTTCAAAGATTACCTGCACAGGCAAAATATGCAATTTTCATTTTACTTATAACCAGTGAAAGACAAAAGCTGCAAGCTTTGGTCTCCATATCAGTTTCGACACTGACAGATTTTAATAGCTTCAAAAACAGAAAATAACGTTTTGTCAGCTTGTGTCAGCAGAGCTTGTTATCACTTCCCCATCACACTACACTAACCACACAAAAAGAGCAGAATTTCTTAGAAGTTTACACTTCTGTATCTAGCAAAAGCAAGGGATTTGCTCATGCAAGAGCTACACAAGTCCTCCTGAGTACAATATTCTAGTACAAGACCAGAAACACAAATAGCTACCACTGAGATAGGACCACAGAATCATAGAATATCTCAAGTTGGAAGGGACCCATAAGGATTGTGTTGCACTATGACTAAGAGGATAACTTCAGTTTAAAATAGTCCCATTGAAATCTTCTTCTAGCTTTTCCTTCACAAGGCTGAAAGTTTAAAACTGCAAAACATGACTAAATCTAATTCTAGTTCTTTATATCAGGAGTTGAGCTGCTGAGGTATGATTTTGTTTTGTATGACTTTTGAGGAAAAAGCCTTACAAACACTGGACATAGTAAGTTACTTTCAAAAAAAAAAAAAAAGATGACTGTTGCAGGTGCACAGAGTCACTCTTAATTATATGAAGTTCCAGAACTGGAACACCTCAAGCAGTGCCCATTAGGTTAGATTCTTCTTGTTATATTATCCTTTCATCCCGTTGCTCCTGGTGCAAAGAATAATGGCTGAAACACTGCTGGTTTACAGTATCCAAGTGCTACATAACCAAGGTTAAACCTCTATGAACACTCCTTTGCCCCAATATGAAGTGATGACTGCAAAATTCATTCACTGAAGTTGTCTTAGCTCTCATACAGTTTCTGGCATATTAAAGACAAGAAATAAACCAAGGCTTCTTTCTTCACTGTATACAGATTGCCAGATTGCTGTTTGAAGGACACTGCACATATATATATCTCAAACTAGCAAAACAGGAACAAGGCAGTAGAGAGTCCTGTAACTGGAAAATTAAATAAGCAAAGAGATTACAATCTACCTTTTTCCAAGTGTTCTAAGTACCATTTCATTTTCAGTAACTTTTCCAAGGCAAATGACTTGCAGCATTACAGGTATCCTAGAGATGCTTCTTAAGAACAATTATACCACCCACAAACAGGCTTTGTCACTTGAGCCAAAAACTTCAGCAATAACTGTTTCCTCTGCCATATGCAGTTACCTGACATTGGTTTGGAGCTTGGTTTCTGTCCAAACACAGCTAATTTATACCACAATTTTTTAAAGACACTTGTAACAACAAACAAACAAAACAAACCTACAATAAACAAACAAACAAAAAAAACCCACCACAAATCCAGTTAACTGGACTGACATGATCACTTATTTTAACTAATTGAAATTTTTATTTTTTTTAATGACCTAGGTCAAAAAGTTTATGTGAAGTTTCCTATGTTCATGTTCAATTGTTTTCTTGTGTCATGAATTATTTCCTGCTCAAGAGAGTCTCTTTTCTCAAACCAGTCAAAACACAGTAGTATATCATAAAAGGACAGCAGAAACTGAAACAAAAGCATTACTGTTGAAGTAAAAATTTACAAGCCTTACTACTCTCCTCAAAGTTTCCTTTAAACAAGAACAACCTGTCCCATGCACCTCTAAAACATATGATTAAACATCTATTACTGAGGCTTTAAAGCAAGATAACAACGTTAGCCTCATGCAATCTAGTTTCTATCTTTGGTACTGTTCCCCTGGAGTTTTAAGAACAAAAAAAAAAAAAAAAAAAAAAGGAAAAGAAAGAGACACATACCAGATTACCAAATTCCCATTTCCAACAGAAGCTGACTGGATAAATGAACAGTAAACAAAACAAGCAACATTTCTTTCAAACTTTAGAGGAAAAAGGCTTTTCAAAGCACTGTAGTCAAATCAGCTAGACACTTGAAAAAAACAAAATTTGTTAAGTCAATCACAAAACAGGACTTTGCTTTCATAGCGCAGTCTAAGTCCTCAAATTCCAATGGAGATTTGTATTATTAATCCGGTACCTTTTTCTGCCGCTTTCTGCAAGGCTTCCTCAATTCTTGCCAGTTCCTTTTGTTTATTATCCTGCAAGTACTTTTCTTCCTTCTCTGCATCATATTTAATGCCTGCAAGCCAAGTTGGGACAGCTTTAATCCTAAATTTCAAGTTATATAAATGCATAATCAAGCAATGCATACCACATTCAGCATTTTGTTGCAAAACATGTTTTGAGACTTGTTTGAGATTACAGCTATTCTCAGTTTAATCGCTGAAAGCTGCATCCAGCCTCTGAAATATTTATTTTTAGACAGTAAGACACAAAAGAATCACATCAACGTTTAAGCATTACTTCATAAGAGAACCTTTCCATGGAAATTCGGACCCTTAAATGCGGCCTGTTCAATATAAAGTGGGTTTGCAAGATCTACACATATTTGACACTCTAGAAATCTCCAAGTTTTCTTAAGGTATCGGAGATTCTGATTTCAGAGAAAACTAATTAAGTTCTCTGATCCTCTTCACTTTCCCCAAAAACAGTTCTAAAGGACTTACTACATTCGATTGTTGTCAGTTAGAAGGAGATGAACTGTATCATGGAACAGCCAAAAGATCTAAACCATGCCAGAAAAGTGTATTCAGGATAAGCATACTTCAGAGGAAACTTGGCTGTTGAACTGAACTTGGAATGGACACAACCAAGGATTTCCATAAAAGCAACAGCTGCTGTTTTCTCCCACTAACTTGCCAGCATTTGTCTCTAAATTTCCCTGACAAAACATAATGTAAAAACGGCAGCTTAAATGAACTACTTGCTATTATATACTCAATTACACAATACCCTTAGATATTTTTCTCTTCCGTTTTTTAACTTTTATTGAAGATTTTACGTACTTGCTCCAGGAACTATTAGAAGATACAAGCCTTCTAGAGTTGCAACAACTGCCTCGCCATAGAGATTCTTCCAAGGAATCTTCAGAGTAAGTTTATCTAAACAAAGCAGATACGTTTACATCAAAACAAAAATCCATGCTGTGCTTAGTCCAAACAGCACCTCAGGCATCTAAGAACATTAGCCCTATGTCTTGATGCCCTAAACACCTTAGAAGGAGAAACCATAAGAGCCTAAACATTTTATAAAGCCCTTGAAGTGATAAAATACATGCAGAGAAAATATAAGCCATAGTTTTAAGCAAGAAGATGCAGTTTGAGTCAGAAGATCTCCAATCAAAACCTGAGATCATGACTGGAGTTCAGTTCACTGGGATGAACATAATTTTCCCAGGGAAGTAGAAGATGAAATACAAAACACATTCATCCCCAACAAATGCTTCATGTGAAAAAGCAATGCTGACCACCAGGGAAAGGAATTTGTGAAAAACATATAATCTAGCAGTTCCTAAACCCTTGGCATGTTTGCCAGTTTCAAGAATCTTACTTAAATTCTCCATATTCCTAATCTGCCCTTTAAAGAGCCACACATATTCTGCCTATACTCAACAGCTCCCTTGATCATCCGTGTATCTGGAAAGAACCTCCAGACATGTTTTTCATACCAGCCTGTCAAGTTACACAAACAGGATTTGCCAGATAACATTTTATGATTTATCCAGGGCAGTCACATTAGACCTCTATGCTAGTTTCAACAGTGAATACAATTACAGAGATCTTAAGAAAGCTTGATAGAAGAAATTCAGAGGCAAGACTGACCTTAAGGCCTGTACTAAAATTTTTCATTTCAATACTTACACTGAAATAACAACTTACCTATCTGACCAACTTTTATTCTAAAAGGTACATCCAGTTCACTCTGTAAAGAAAAAAAATAAAGTATTACACAGATCCACATATTTTAAAGATAAACTAGTTTTTCAGCAAAATTATTATCTTTACTTCTGGTAAAACTGTTTTCCCAAAACTGAAGTTCCAGAACAGAAACAGTTCTCCATATGACAGAGATTTCATTACTTAGCAATACTCACGTGAACTCAGGAATCCATAAATATGGTTAGGCTTGTTTAGAAAGCCCTAAAAGAAAGCATTTACACATTTCCAGCAATTCTCTCCTACAAGTATGATAATGCCTTGTTCCAAAGGTTACTAAAAAGTAAAATTTTATCTACATACAAGGATTTAATTTTACGTTTTTATTGATCTGCCACATAGGTCTTTTCTTCCTGATAATAGCGCTCAGTATTTACAAACATAAAAATTCTTACTAATAATATGGATAAGTTCTTTGCAAAATGTCTGCCAAACATCAAGAACAAGACTGGCTCATAAAGATGAGGAACATGCGACAAGTGAACAATTACTACCATCAATTAAAACCTCACAAATTATCTCTCCTATATAGCGTACAGCAAAACCAGGAGTATAACCACAGGACTATCAAGAACATAAGAGGGACAAAGTAAAGAGGAAGTAGGAGAAAATAAATCAACACATAAAATTAAAGACTAAAAAAATAAGTTAAAAAAAAAAATCAAGATTCCAGAACTGTCTTCCACTTCAGTATTCTTTTCAAATAAGCTAACCACCATTCAAAGACCTGAAGAGAAGTCTTAATCTCCAAGATTATAAAAAACAAATCCATTTTCCCAAATAAGACGGATATTAACCACTTCTCTCTTCCCATGTACTAGAAAACAATCTTGACCACCACTTTTCCAAGAACTTCAAAATATTTAACAGGGCTGCTCCAAAAAAGAAGATTAATATCCAAATTAACATCTCATTAACATAAATCGCCAGATTTCAAGTTTTTAAAAAGCATTCTGAGCTGCTATTAGGAGCCTAATATCAAGCAACTTTAATTAAGAGACTAAACTAGTGACAATATTTCTGTGGCTTGTACATTTTTAGCACCTTGAAGAAACAACTGAAAAGCAAGAGCTACGGAATATTTTAACCCTCTTCTGGTTGTAACTGCATACTACTAGAAACTTTTCCTTACACTTGAAATTATTCCTGGTCACAACTGCTCTTCAGCACCTCCCGAATATTTCCTCCTGCAGGCTGCTGCATGTTAAAAAACTGGTCATTAAGCTTAACTGAAAGCTTTCTTCTCAGTTTTTATTTTTTATTGAAATATACCAGGAGACAAAGAGAAAACAGACTCACTTCGTTTTTAGTAGTAAGAACATACAGAAGAAGAGGTTGGAACAAATTGTGAGAAAAAAGATCTCTGCTCTTGATAAAGCCAGCAGCTGTCATGTAGAAGCAGACACCAGCAACCAAATTCACCCCATTTAATACTGCATTTATGACACACAGCTGAATTCTAAGGGGAACCAGCTGAGTTTGGCCAGCTAAAAGGACAGGACCAAAAGTTTGACCTTGAAAAATTAGTTTCCAGAAGATTAAATTGCGGGGCCAGGGATGGAGGGACATTACGGAAAAACTAGAAATTCAAGATGTTTTAAAATTGTTGAGCAAAACAACAAATTAATATAAATTAAAAAACATGAGAACATTGGGGTTTGACCTTAACATGAAAAAAGACGGTTTACTGAAAATACTTCAACACTTTAAGTGAGAAGGAACCGGCAGTATTAGCTTTGAAGATTAAGAGCTGTGACCAACTGCATACTGGATACAAATTCACAAGCAAAGCAGCCCAGAGTTCAAGCTTTTTGATGGTAATGACTCTAATAATATAAGCTGAGAAACATAGTAACAGGTTGCTAAAGAGCTTAGATCATAGTTTGTCATCATTTTTCATTATGATTGAAAAATAGGATAAAGCTAAAAAATCAGAAAGATTTCATTACTATCACTACTACAAGTTTTTAACAAAGTAAAAAAGGAACATTAAGAGCAGCTGCCCCATTATACTTCTGTATTTTTATAGCTGAAGTCACACAAAACTAAACAACAGCCTCAAAAGATCAAAGTACAGATTTCACAGAATGATACTTCAGCACTTTGTGTCAGCGAACTCACTCTCTACCCTATCTCTACCATGGGGAAAAAAACGGTTACATTATCAAGGTGCCCAAGAATTAATTTGTAAAATAATTTTGTACCATTTTATTTTAGAAATCTTACACTAATATTCTTAAGTTATTTTTGCATGAGCGGAAGCCTAAATTTTGACTGAGGTCTGATAAACTTCTATTTTAATGAAATGCTCTTTCACTATGACTAAGGGAAAAATAGACTTGGCAAGTGTAACACTAAAAGTAACAATATGCTTGTCTTCCTTTTCCTAAGGGCTTTCTTTTCTTACATTTGGAAAGTATTGTATCTATATACAGAAATTAAAAGCTAGTTATTTTCTGGTGGAAAACCTTAAGAGGAAAACAAAAACAATCCAGACAGCAGCAGCCAGGCAAACTAGAAAAGAAAAAGTTGAACCATATCACATTCCTTTAATCCCTTCTCTTTTAGAAAAGTAGACTTCACCTTCTTGAAAATGGTGTTCAATATCTACCTTCTTTTAACTACGTTTGCAGAGCTATCTAAACATATTGCAATTGTAAAGCAGTCAGAAACATTACTTGTTTTCAGTTCTTGATTTTATTTTAGCTCTCTTTCAGCTCTGGTCAGTCACATACACGAGTATACATTTTTCTAAGTCAGAACTGCTAGAACCGTAATCAACCTTGCAATTATCGTAAGAAGGAAAGATGGGTACAAAGTAGATAGTGCTTTCTTCCTTCCTTTTTTAACTACCAGATTACAAAGATATTTGTATCAAGTGTTTTAAAGTACAACAAAGTTATCAGGAACGGATGAAATGGGCAGGTAAAATATGAAGCTTCAGAACTATGAAGAGAAAACACTGATTAGTTCATACAAAGACCCAACATGTTTTCAATTCACACAAGAGTAACAGTTCTCTTTAGTGAAGTTTGAAGAACACTAAAGACTGCAGTAAGATTCTCTCAGTAGTATAGGTGTTCATCAGCTCAATTAAAGAACATAAAAATCAACCAAGATTCTTTCAGACAAGCCTACGGGTACTTAATGCAAGTTATTTCTTGTTTTTCCATCATTCCTATTTCAAAAGGAACAGAATGGAGCATTTGAATAACTGTATTTACTTTCAGAGACTACACATCTTAAAAATGTCTTCCCTGCCAGTTTTAAATAAGTACCAATTTACACAGAAAGTACCTAAACATAAGCTTCAATCCCATCAACTGATGTAGAAGGATGAACTTTTTCCCCCTTCATCCTCATACCAACAACTCAGAAAGAGCCAGTCTCTCAGAAGACTTCAACAAGATCAATAAATTTGCAGGAGTCAGGCCTTCAAAAATCTATTTATTCAACCAAAGCTGGAAAAATAAAAAAAGAATACATAGGCCTTTGCAAACCCATTAGATATAGTATGCTTCTGAGCGATTTACTAACATCTACTGCACAGACATACAAGTGAGGAAAAACCCTATGACCTAACAGAAGTATGATTATACAGTAGCAGTCACAGCAGAAATTACATCCTTTAAATTGTACCAGATGACCAAATAACAGAAGTGTACCGATATCTCATTTAAAGTTTTATCATTTGAAGCCTCAAACACTAGGACAGGTTGCATATGCATATATGCATAAAACACTGGGAAACTTACTTTACAACCCTACTGCTAACTTCTCAGAAGTTATTTTCCTCTTCTGAAGGAGCACACACACCTTTTCACCCATAGTTTCTCTTCTTTCTGCTCCAGTAACATGAGCAAAATTAGAAGCAGTTAACCAAGGACCTACTTCCAATAATCAGTAGAAAAGGCATATTGTGTAACATAAGACTACAGTAATATTTTATCCTATGATTTAATCTTTAGACCCATGAAAAAAAATAAAATTTAGACTACTTACCAATGCATTCTCCTTTATCTGTAAATTGTCAAGTGCCACATTACCTATTTAGAAGAATAAGAGAGGTACAGAACAAGTGACTTCAACTGTTATGTAAGCTGGAACAAGGAACACAACTAGAACCCTCCCAAGTACACATGGACCAAATCTGAAAAGCTTACTCCAGTTACAGAATGGCACAATAACTGTTTAATTTGTAGGAGTCATTACACACTGATTATTCAGCCAAAATTTTACGATGGAAGAGATTACAGAAATATCATCAGCTGAGACATCTGCATGTTTACTCTATGAAATACACCTGCAATAATAGGAAATCTTTCCTCTTATTCACTTTGTTGTGAATGATAATTACAGATCTACCAAGGTAGGGTAGACTAGGAAAATTGTATCTTGTTTTTCATGATTTTACATTAACAGGAAAATCATCAACCATAGAACCACAAAACACATGCCAGTTTTCACAAACACGTTAACTTTTCCTGACACAGGCAACATAATAGGATTTCCAAAGGGAACACTGGCACACAGAACTACGCCTGAGGAAAGCACATACAATATACCTCTTAGTGCTTTAATGCCAGATTCCTTTGAGTTATACTCCACTTTCAATACAGGTTTTAATAATTTATAAATGTTAAAGCGCTTACTACCATGGCAAGAACAAAGTTAACATGACGAGAAAAGTCTCGTCCCTTACGGAAGGCACATAAAATAGCCAGCCTTCTCCAGACAGTACTTCAACTGGGTTTTTTGCATGCCTACGAGGTAGCAAATGGGAATGTTTTCGTATGTTCACTGAGAATAGCTACTTCACACTACTGCACTACCACACCTGTTTAACACACATTAATTACACCAGTAAGTGAGCAGGTGACAGAGCTCCCCACGCACCCCAGCCCAGGCCTCCCTTCCTCCTGGGGCCACCAGGCATGAGCCACCCCACACTCCACCGTGCCGCAGGCAGCCCCAACAGCACACTCCTGCTTCCACCCGGTACATTCTCAAGAAAGAGAACAAAAATTAAAGAAAAACCAACACCTGCGCCCACGCCTCGGCCTCTCGAAGCAAGTGCCGCAGAGCTCCCCACGCACCCCAGCCCAGGCCTCCCTTCCTCCTGGGGCCACCAGGCATGAGCCACCCCACACTCCACCGTGCCGCAGGCAGCCCCAACAGCACACTCCTGCTTCCACCCGGTACATTCTCAAGAAAGAGAACAAAAATTAAAGAAAAACCAACACCTGCGCCCACGCCTCGGCCTCTCGAAGCAAGTGCCGCAGCTGGGAACCAACTCAGGTCCCCGCACCCGGGTCCGCGCCTCGTGTTGGGGGAGACCCTAAATTTGCTCTTTCTCCCCCCACAACCTGTAATG
>NW_009648717.1:2500071-2543622 GCF_000708025.1 Charadrius vociferus | reverse complement strand
CTGAGGTACAGCTTAATGCCTTGTATACGCAGCCGCCAGGCTTCAGTCAGCGCCCTTTTCCTTGTTCTGCTCTTTATTTAGGATACCTGCGCGTGCCAAATGCCACCTCCAGGATGAGCACCTGTTTGCGCCTGGCTTGGCCTTACGTTTCATAAGAAAACTATAATTTCTGTTAACCTAGCCGTTCAAGTGACATTAAAACTCACAGGCTCAATGCAAGTGAGAACGTCGACCATAAAACCCGATTTTTTTTTTAGCGTTAATAGCACTGCAGAGAAAGTAAATAGGAGGATGTTTCTCTGTGCGGTGAAGCTGCAGGTAGCGATGTCAGCACAGGGACAAATTTTTAAATGGCAGGGGGACTGATCTCAAACCGCTTGTGTAAAGTCATTCTGAACTCATAGAGGCGCCATTATTCATGGAGGAACAGCACTTCGGAGCTCAAAATGACACATTAGGTCTAAAAATGTGTTCCAGAGAATGGAAATCAGTATTAGCAACAGGATTCAACCTCAAAAATACATGAAAACACACCAAGACCACATGAACACGATTAGTGAGAGACTGTTGACAGGGTGAGAGAAATACTGCTTTAAATGGCATTCAAATATATTGTGGAGCTTAGTGCAAGGTGTTGTTAGAAAAACACAAATCGTTTAAGGAAAATATTTAAGTAAACTGATAATGGAAAGGTCTGTCAGCAACTGTTACCCCTCTGGTTCCATTACAGCCTGTGTTTTAGGCTTGCAAGCTCCCTCTTTCTGTAGTTGAGGTAAATCCAAAGAGCTCTGCTTGGATCTCTTTTGGCTTTATTTGTACAGTGGACACACATGTGAGTTCACCCTCATCCAAATAATGATGTGTCAAATGTATTTTCAGTTTTTTAAATATGTGGTAAAGCACAGAGTCCAGTCCAGAGCATGCATGCAACACGAGCAGATTCATCATTTAGCACCTTTTTTCACATTGTCAGAGACCAATGCCACACCTGTACCTTGTTACTACTCTATCTATATATGCCCACCTTTCTTGCAAGCATTTTCAACATCAAAGATTTAATGGATAAAGCAGACCCTTATGCCACAAAGACCAAAGTTCACGCCTGCAGTGGCTGTTAAACACGATGGTCCGGATGCAGGTTTGAGTGGGGAAGTCGTACTACTGAGTGCTGGAGAAGCACAGAAATGTTGGGGAGGTTCCTCTGGAAAGTCTCTCGTTCCGCTCTACCGAAAGCAGTCACTAGTGGTGGCTACAACATGCATCAACACACACTGGCAGCCTTTTCCCTCCCACGCACTGTGGCAGTTCTTGCACAAACACCGTCAGATGCTTTATTAATAGTCACAGTATTGCTCAAAATCACCTGAGCAGTGTGCATTCTAGCCCTTTAGCAAAACTAGTCTATGCCCAAATGTGGATAAATTGGTTTTATGTTGAGTTGTTAGTGCTGTTTTTGTTCTTTAGGAGAACTGTGGCAAGCCAGAGGTGATTTCGAGCACCATAAGTCTGTCTCTGTACCATCAGACTAAACACATTATGATTCTGACATGATTACTTTAACAGATGAGAGTACACTACAGGTTTTTTATTCATGGATAGCTTTAAAATGATCTAAAACTATGGAAAAATGAGGCATGCTTTAAATGGTTTTAAACAAAGCTATATAAAAAAAAAGAGCATTGACTAGAGCCTCTCTAATAAGTCATTAAGTTCGGGGGGGAAGGGATAGAAGGGAATTGTGAATGCCAGGTACCAACCCACACAGTTTTCTGCGTGACTGTAGAATTCAGCATACCAAGGAGCAATGCCAGTTTTTTTTCCTGGAAGACCAGAGTTGTTTATCACCAATTCAGCACACTTTTGCCCCAGTAAATGGGAACAATGTAATAAGAGGAGACCAGCTATTATCGAAAGTTTTTTACAGTTTTAAGTCAGAGCTGAAAACCAAAATCATCAACCCAAAACTCTATTTCTTATCTCAGGATAAGAACTTTCAGCACCGAAAGACCACTACAATTATGGTTATCTCTACAGCTAAGGTCTCTACATATCTAACTGCATCCTGCAAACAGTCTAGCTAGTGACTTAGCAGTAATGTTTGTCACAGATACAAACTTACATTGGAAGGTTTGTTTCTTTCCAGTATAACAGGAGGTTTCGCTGACTCCTAGAATGAAGCAACTGTCTTACAGAAGTGTTTCCTGCAATACCTGACCAACACAGCATTAATTTTATGGAATGCTTTCATGCCATTTTTTCTTGTTTTCCAAAGCAAAATTAATTCCTGACAATTTTTTTTTAACCTTAAATAAGATGTTAATACAACTTATCTTCCATAATGCCTTAAAAGTTCTTTGCCACTTAATTGATTTCTATGTTTGAAGTAGAGGAGAGTGTTTTAGTCAAAAACTAATGAATTCTTGTTTTACGGTTTATTTAGCTTCAGACAGGAAGACAAATTGCTAATTAGGTATACTGTGGAAATTATTGAAAGTGGCAATTTATATTTAATTTGTTTGTTTACTTCTTTTGCGCAGTGTTGGTTGTTCTAAGCCATTCCTATCACAGGGAAGTGGCAATACAAGAAAAAATGACAGGAAATTGCGAACAGAGCTCCCGCTGCCGTTCTGTTAGGTAACAAACTTTCATTTGTGATTTTTTTAATGAAGTTTTAAAATGCTTTAGCGTATCATGCTTTTGTGTGTATAAACCACAGCTGAATAAGTAAGATTTGAGCAAAAGTAATGGCTAATCAGTGTCAGCTCATGCTCTTAGTGTGTGTAAATTTAAGAACAATTGTGCAACTCAATGGCATTAAATGTTCTCTATAACAATTATACAATATAACCCCATTTTCTACTTTGCTTTTCGTAATAGTCATAACGATTTCTGCACAGCAAAACCAAAGAAAAGTTAATCACAACTATAAGGGGTATTGAAAAACATATGAAAATAGTTTAAGATTTCTGCACAGCAAAACCAAAGAAAACTATAAGGGGTATTGAAAAACATATTAAAATAGTTTATATGTGGTTTAATAATTTCCTCATTGACTAAAGTGTTTACCTAAAGAACTCAAAGAACCCTGTGAATTTTTAAAATCATCTTGTTATAGCATATATTTGAGGAAATGAAATTTCTACTGCTCTTTACAAACATGCTTTCCTAACAAACATAAATAACGACCTAGTGGATCAAAAAGTTGCTCCTGAAGTAATGTCATTTCACCTGGAAAAGAACCCCAGCAAGCTACATCTGTGTCATATATCCTATTTCAGTAAAACCTACATGGATTTAAAAAAAAAAAAAAAAAAAGAGGAAAATGGAACAGAATTACTGTGAAGGCAGCAGTTTTAATAGACATTTTATCAACTGTATGTGTGGTTACTTTAAGTACTGAGATATTACTTGAAAATAAAGATACATATTTTTGCACCTGTATTACCAGGCAATCCTTTGTTAGTCTTCCTGAGCCTCCCTTGCAGATAGGATGCCACTTAAAAATGACATTAATGCAGCTCTGTCTGTTGGTAGGCACCATTCCTTGTGTGATCTCAATGAAAAAGGTAAACAGTCCAAAATGGGGGGGAGAACAACTACCCCCCGGAAGCGCTCATACATGATTACATGATGTATGAGTTCTGTATCTAGAAGAACAGATACAGGACAAACAGAAATTTTGGTATTTGCTTACCATTCATTGAATACACAGATAATGTTCATTCACCTCAGGGAAAAAACCCATGCATTCTGCCCATTTTTTCTAAATACCAACATTGAATAGACATGACTGATTTGATAAATATGAATGGAATCAGTAGTTTCACTCAGCTGAAAGTCATCAAAAACAACATGTTCTGGTTGATGTATAGAGGATCCTTGTGTATTATTGTAACACTTCATTAAATAAGAGGATTTGATGATTCCATCACTGCATAATAATTTACTAAAAAAAAACATAAATACAACACTGTAACACTTAACTTTGTGGGTTTGCTATTTATGTGGCAAGATTTGCTCAAACATCTTAGAGAAGCCTTTACAAAAAACTAAGCCTAAAAAACCCAGGAAATCTGCATTGAATGTATCAGTCAAAGCTTCAGTTTTCTGAATAGAAATACGCATTGCAACAACAAATACTTGTTTAGTGCTGCCAGTTACACAATCTTGCATGCATAAATAAATAATAGTCACAGCAATTCTAATGCTGATCCGAGGTGGCTATGTGGATTGATAGCTCAATAACCAAGCTTTCTTCTCCTTTTTTACTGCATTAATATTACAAAATCTCCAGCTCCTACCATCTGACTGTTCGCAAGTGAACAGATGGCAAATTTTATCCACTGTACCTCACTAAACAGTGTATGCCTATTAGCAGTTGGGCAATCAGCCAGATAATGTGGCATCAACTCTATTACAAAGATGAGAGGACTTTGTGATGAGTTGATCAGGTTGCCAAATGCTGTGTTTGGAAAAGCTTTGAAATGCCACAGCCCCTCTGAGCAACCTGTTCCTTATCCACTCTGATCATGAGGGACGTTTTACTCCTTTTAGCTATTGAGAATTTCCTTTGCTGCAATTTTTGATTGTTGCAGTTTCAGAAGTAACTATATGTTTATGGTACATATTTTTGGACTTAACAGATGGAAATGATCAGTATTGATGATTTTGCCATATTGTCTTTTCTAAAGAAAAGTTCAGTATTCTGTGGAAGCAACAGTATTTGATATTGTTTGTAATTTTATTAACTTTCTGATTTTAAAATTTTATGGTAACTTAATTTTTCACTGTTTTTAAGTTTGTTTCTAAGTAGTGCACAAGAGATTTCATTTACAGAAAATAAGGGAAAACAAAAGGTGTCTCAACAATTATGTCACATACTAAAATAAACACAAATTACAAGAACTAGAATAGCAGAACAGTTAGAATAAATGCTATTACTTAGCAGTTAGAAAACTGCTAAGTAATAATTATTAAGATCATTCTCAGAAATTTTTGCAACACTTATCTCAATTACATTAGCAATAACAAAAACCAACAGATGAAGATATATTGAGATGTCTGAGGCACTAAGAAGATGCCAACACATAGCAATCTGCTTTCCCTTTTCCCCGGTGACAGCTGGAGTCTCTCAGTTCTCAGGGGAGAGCCTTGAAGAATTCACATCTGCAAAAAAGCTATATACTGTTTCAGTGTGTGTCCTCTCTCTCTGTGATGGAACAATAAAATATAAAAGAATTCCCAGGCACAAGTATGTAAGAACTAAGTGATAGACAAATGTAAGTGTGTCAGTATATGAAGCCAGTGTTAACTTCAGCTACTAACACCAAGGCACAGCCATTTTACAAAGGGACAAAGTTGATCTCTATTCAGAAAAATAACTTCAGTCATCTGGAGGAACCCCAGTTTTGTTTCTCAGGGTAATTTTAAGCCAGATACATTGTCTAAATTCTAACACAATTATATCTTTCCCCTATAAAAAATGCCACATCTGTTTCTGAATAAATAAATGTGCACCCTTTCCCATTATCCTCCAAGACAAACCTTGCATAAAATTATCTTCACTGGCTCCTGTGAACAAGTTTTCAGATAAATTTAGATTAAAAATGGCATTCCTACTGCCTGATCTTTTGTTAAAGGCCTAGACCCAAAGCTTTTCGTAGCTTTCATGTGATTACAAAAAACAAGGACAGCATAGTGTGGATACCACATGGTAAGAAATAGTGCTTTATCCACAGATGAGGATAGCTCCATAGATAATCTGACTATGACAGGTGTTTTTCAAGGGGATTTAAAGAATAATTTCCTTTATCTACCGCACCTTATCTGCGTCTAAGAGATTTATTAATTAGAATCTGAATTCCTGCATGGAATTTCTAAGCGAAGAGGCTTAGTCTGTCTGATCAGTATTGATCACATGCATGCCATACCAACTGAGATTTGAAATATAAATTACATTGCTATCTTTTATCCTGAGCCAGGCAATCTTCAAAAAACAGCTAAGTTCTATCATAAGAAGAATCTAACTTAATTTTTCATGAGGGCTTTGTTTGATGAGATTTCTGAGAATCATAGCTTTTTTCTTCAGTGGTATGCTGTAAAGATGAAAAAGCCACTAGCTATGTAAGAAAATTGCTTGAAATAAAAATGCACTTGTTTTCATGAATTTGTTGCCTTTGAGTGGGGAAGGAAGCAATAATAGTCTAGTGAGGACCAAACACATTTGCATTTAAATTATAAGTGTAATTTCATTCACTTGATAAGAACTTGAACTTATTCATTGTGAAAGCACATATAAATATCTATTAATCCGGAGCCAAGCCATTTCACTTGCTAAAAATTTCAGTCATTTGCACATTCGCTTGGACATTGCAACAGTCCTCCAGTGAAACCCATGAAGTCATAAATGATAGAATTGTTTGAGATAAATTTTCTGAGTGGCTTTTCTGGAAAAGTACTGACTGATATTGAAGAAATGGGGTGCTGAAAAGTAGCACAATCACTTATTTATTGTCAGCCAAAGACTGATTTGGAAATAGTTCAGGACAGTAAGATGTGACACAGTTACTGTTTACTAACAGAGTTAGTGAATTCCCAGATGTGGAGGTCAGTCTTTAAATAACAGAGTAAAGAAAAATTCTAAATGTCCCACTTACTTTGAACTCAAAAAAATCAAAAGTAAGAGTTTCTCTCTTCTCACATAAGTCACCCTTACTTCAGATATTGCTGAACTACAGTGTTGCTTTTAGTTTTAAAAAAAAAAGTATCTAAGGAACAGCAAATACAAAATGTTTACTGTCACCTACTTTTTACAGTATGTATTTATAAGATGCCCTACAATTTTCAGAATCTTAGTGGAGGCTGGAAACATTACTATGGATTACCTTATTTGTTAATGCGTTACGCCAACTGCGCGGTCAGCCAGCAGGTCACCTTGCAAAGCCACCTCTTAATTCACAGGAAAAACTCTGGAAAAAAAAGGTGTCTGGATAACAATAGGCTAACTGCTTCCAAAATAAATCTTAAACAGGACCTATTATTCCAAAGAGCTCTTCTCTTCACATGTTTCTTCTTGGCAATATTTCTCTCTCATAGGAATGCATGTACATTACATAAAACAAACACCATGTGCGATTCTTGTCTCTTCTGTACTTTTAAAACTGTATTAACTCTGTTAGAATCAATATAGGTACAATATCCAAAGTCATCATGTGTTAAGAGTTATTCCCAGCATTTCGTGTGTCATACTATTTTTCTGAGTAGTTTGTGGCTCAGACCTCCTGATGTTTACCAAAAAGTGCAAGACAAAAAAAATATATCAGTTAGGATGGGTGAGTCAGGAAAAAACAAATTTAATGTGAAAGTTTTGTTCATTTCACATTGCCCCAAAAATCAAACAAAGCAAAACAAAATCCTTTCTTGTATGTTCCTGAATTGTCGGTGGCAGCTGAGCTTTTCAGCATTTGCAGCATTTGCGAGACTTCAGAAAAGGTTTTCAGGATACATAAAGGTGTCTATAATACAATGTCTGAAGAGCTAATGAGAAATACCTTTAGTATAAAGTGGGGACTCCTCATATCCAGATGGCATATACTCAATAGCTGTGGTACAGTATTATCAGAGGTAGCACAAGTACACTTGGGAAATACCTTAAAAAAAAGTTCAAGGTATCTCAATTTTCATAAGCTGTATCACGATCTGAAATTATTGCCTTGTGGGGATCTGTTTCTTCCACTGATTCTACGTTCATCTAACATTTACTTTCTGTGCATATTACA
This sequence comes from Charadrius vociferus, assembly GCF_000708025.1. NCBI lineage: Eukaryota > Metazoa > Chordata > Aves > Charadriiformes > Charadriidae > Charadrius > Charadrius vociferus. Next base: position 2,535,844 of record NW_009648717.1, on the reverse strand, counting down.
TTATCTGTAATGTATGAAAGTGTCAAATTTTGGAGATTCTGACTTTTTCATACTTAATTGCACAGTGTGAATTACTGAATTACATTTATCACACAAAAATCTATGTCTACTCTGTCCATTTGCATAGATATATCAATACTGTTTTATAAAGTCCAAGGTTAAAAAAAAAAAAAAACCACCACTTTAATTTTTACCATCCGCAGCAAGTGGCAAGCCCTGGCTTAGAACTGTCAGACACAATAAATTGTTGGAAACCAGGCTAAGGGGGGACTTGCAACACCTTCTGCAGAGAAGCAATTGAGGCTGAGCACTGTCAGGAAAATATGTTCTTACCTTCTTATTTTCTGGAGGCCTGCACCAGACTTTGAGAGTTGTCCATCATCACAACACAAGATGAGACTCACAGTAAGACTACCTGGATGCTTACCTCCGTGTTCCTTCCAAATTATTTAAGTTGGAAAAGACTCTCCTTCCAGAAGCAGGCTCCAAAAGAACTAGAATTAGGCGCTATGTAAAAAAAATTGTTCATTGGCAACAGAAATTGAGTTCTTTATATTTTTCATTTCATTCTAAAAGGCTTGTTAAAAATCAGCATGACAATCAGCAGAAATTAAATGATTGCTACAATTTTTTGATAGCCACAATCAAATTAGTGTCACAAGAAAAACTTACAGATCTTCCTCTACGTTTCAAGAGAAACCTGTCAGGTGCCCCTCACCGTTTCACTTTACCCATTCAAAGAAAACTTAGAATCACAGAATGATTATAGGTTGGAAAGGATCATCTATTTGGAAACATCTAGTCTTACTTCCTGCTCAGTGTCGGACTAACTTCAAAGTGAAATAAGGTTTCTTCAGGCCTTGTCAAATTCACTTTCAAAAATCTCCGAGGTCAGAGATTGCACGGTGCCTCCGAGCTACCTGTTCCAGTGCTTGACCACTCTCTGTGGAAGTTCTCTTTATACCCACTTGAAATTTCACTTCATTCCATCCATAATTACTTTCATTATTTAGATATTATTTGGGTTTAGATTTTATTTATTTACTATCTTGTTGAAATTCACTAACTCTAAAAATCAGATGTGGAGACGGGTTTCAGTTATGCAATGCTGAACTCCACTTCCTTCTGCACCATTAGTCACCACTCATAATTAGGTACGGTAACAGGTAATTTCCCTCTGTCCCAGGCTATGCAAGGACCCACCTTTCCCTGGGGAGACTTTTCTCCCTGCACCATAGGAGTGTGCTGATGTGATGCCTGTACAGTCTCAGCAAGGTGTCAGATCTGGTGAATTGGCTAAAGGAAGTTTTTTCCTGTAGGAATAGAGCTGGAAAAGAGCAATAATATATAAGTAGTTAACATTATAGTTACCGTAAGGAAAGAACAGCTATTAAGCACTGAGGCAAGAGCAAAAAGCGGACTTGATAATACTGCTTGATAGTCAGACTGCTAGACTGTTAAATTAAAGAGATTACTGGAGTATTTTGCTTCTTCCACGACTTAATTCAGCAAAGCAGTTTTTAATACAATACATTGATTGTATCCATATTTATAACAATGTACATAACGTCTTTAATCCTATTACTTTATTATGTTAACTAGTCAAGTAGAAAGTGGGGCTTCAATACCTGTTTGTTGAAAGTTCCCCCAAAATTTTGAAAACGTAGTCCGTGATGACTTGTTCGTGAAAATATACTGAGCCTAGCTATTATGACACTCCTAGAAAGGGACTGTTTACTGGAAAGTTTGTCTGTTCTTGGAGACAGCAGGGATTAATAGACATATCAGGAAGACTCTGCATTTGATATTTCTCGTTGTATTAAGGGGCACAACTTCACCCATGTGTCTTCAAAAGTCCTCAAGCAGAAGCCAACAACAACAACAAAAAGTGCTAGTTACACAACACAGTAAATTCTCAGTTAGGTCATGCTCCGTGAAAAGGGAAGGATATGACCCGATCCCCCATATTTCTATGCAATGATCTAGTTCTAACAACAGGAAAGGAAGGACAGGCAAGCAAAATGGAAGGGGTGGGGTAGGGGAAAAAAAGGGATATTTCCATTCAAGGAAAAAGAAAGTTTCTGTATCAGTTGCTCCTGGTGGTTGAAGCTTTGACAGTAACATTAAGACAGAGACAGTTAGAAGCCTGCAGAAAATAACACCTTCAATATAAATTGTGGCAACTTGTTACATCAGCCATTTCAACAAGTTGAGGCACAGGTGCAACACAGGAGGAATCTTGTAATAAATTATAATACTATTAGTACCAATAGCATATTTTACAGGTTTATTTTTGTGTTTCTTCCATTATTGCAAACCCACGCTTCTTAATGTAAATATGTTCTTTTTCTCATTTACCCTTAATAATGAAGTTAACCCAGGGTTCCTCTTGCACACAGGCTGCATGCTTCAAGGGATGCAAAGACCGTTATTCAAAGCTGAACTTATGCAGACTTCCCACCGGTGGGTCAAGAGTTCTCCAGACCCTGCAAGGCAATCCATCGCTGCACTGCAAGGGCATACTCAGGAGCAGGTAAGTTGCTAGTTTTGGAGATACATCTATTTATATTTCCATTTCACTGTTGAGACTAACTATTCATACAAGACCAAACTTTTGAGTAGCTTTTTTAAAGCTTATCTGATTTCAGAGTTTATCATATTTGAATATCCATTGGAGACAGGTATTCATTATACCAAGATTCTCACATAGGAAGTATGTGAGAATGCCACTTACACATGAGTGTAAGTGGCAAGTTATCAGTTATCTCACAAATAAGGCACTTTAAGGTTAGGTGTCAACATATAACATATTCAATACTGTACTTGAACTCAACCACATAATATCTGAGCTTAAATTCTTTATTTTTTAGTTCTTCTCAACTGATACGGGATACTGAGCAGCTCAAGCCTGGTTCTAAAAGCAAAACTTTAGCAACTATCACTCTTACAGTTGGCCTCCCCCTTTTCTCTAAGACTTGGTGTTCTTTGGCTTCTTCTGATATTCAGATACATAAAGTTGTAGCCAATAATTGCAACTTCTTTCCCCACAGGCAATGCAACAGTCCTGCACTGCCACCACCTAAATAGCAGATGCGTATAAATATTGATACTGTTTTAGTGAAATATAGACTTCTTTTCCATTGGAAACTTTAATAGCGATAGTTCATAAAATTCTTGTAGATGTCAGGTTTAACACTCAGATTGTGCTAAATCCAAAGTTTTTCAATGCTGTAATATAATTGTGCCAAATCAGAAAGCGGGACTAGAGTGTCATGGTTATTACGCTGTCACCACTTTTCGTTTTTCCATTGACCATAACAGCATCCTTCAATGAAAGATCACAGAAGAAGAAACGTGTGAAATGGTACAATAGTTTTCATTTGCAAAAGGGATATGATATATTCTTGTCTTGCAGGTATACATGTTAATAACATCACTCAATTTCACATGAAGATTTGTAAAATGCTTTCGAGTGCCTGCGACCAGCTTTGCTTTGTCTTTTGCTCTCCAAAAGCTTGTGGAGTTGCTCATATTGCTGCACATGTTGTTAAGACTGCCTTCACCTCTCATCAGACTGTTTGATGAGCTCACCAGGGGATTTGTAGCTGCAGTGTGACCAAGCCATGTGCCAATGCAATGTGACTGAAGCAGGAACACTGTTTCCTTGCCCTGGGGTCAACAAAGGAAGTGTTTCACTGTATAAGAACTGTCAGACATTGTAAACTGAACTACAATAGCTACATCTTCTGAGAGCTGACATCGTTTAAAAACAGGACATGGACAGGAGAAGTGGGGGACCAGGTACAAAGACGACTGTGGGGAATGTAAATACAGGCCAAACTCTAAAGGAAAGCTTCACTTCAGTTTTTAGTAAAGAGAGGGATGTGCAGGAGAATAACATTAGGATACCTAAGGCAACACGTACAGAGAAGTAGGAATCACAGCTTTTCAGGAGGAGCCCAGACATGAGCTGTTTCTGGTGATCTCCATTACCGAATATTGGAAGAGTCAGAACAAAAAAAAGTAAGTCCTGCAGCAATGATTTTTAATTATGCTGTCAGTTCAAATGTGAATCTCAGAAAGCGTATACTATCAAAATGCCAGGGTAAAAGTGATCTAAGTAGATAAAACGTCTGTAAAATTGAGAACAGCTGTAAGGAATATCTCACACAGATTATGTCAAATTGCACTCTGTGGTGCCCAGATTATGTGGGTGGCAAGTTCAAGCAGGAGGAATAGCACCTGCTCTTCCCTCTGTCAGGGGAGGTGATACCCTGCAACAGAGTGGTGCCTGCCTGGCCGAGCACCTCCATCTCTAGTTTAGCTTCAAATTACTCCTCCTGTTTAAGTAATCTGTTTGTTTTAGTCAGAAATAAAGTCAAGGAGGAACCACCAAACAGTAGCTCACAGCACTGCCTCTCATAACCCCTCCACATCAAATTAAAATCCAAACTCAGTCCTACTTGGGTGTGTTGTTCCCCTCCAGCACTACAAGCTATGCAGGTCTAGGTTAGAACACAACCCCGGCTTAGAATATGAGTGGTTGGGAGCTAGGGAGGAGACTTTAGGCTGAAGATGCAGCACTGATATCCAAAAAAAAAATAGTCCTGAGTCCCCAGAGCGGAATAATTTGCAACATAGTTTTAGCAAACGTAGATCATGTCATACCAATTGCTATCTTTCTTTGACAAATAACTAGCTCCACAGACCAGAGGAATTTAGTAGACCTGATCTAGGTAAATATAAGCAATGCCTCTGATACAGTACCCAGTGGCAAATCACTTTTTTAAAAATATTATTTAAAGTTTTCTTATACTTTCGAAATATTTAAATTATTTTTAAATCATTGCATTGAAATGGAGAGGACAAGAATACATATGAGTATAAAGTGGATAAAAGGGAGATTTTAACAGGTTACATTAAAAGACAAATTGTGAAGATGGAAAAAGAATTCATCACATAAATGATAGTTTTTCATAGTAAGTGTTCCTCATGGATTGCTGTTGATGTCCGCTATGCTTAATATTTAGTCATAGGGAGAGCTAAAGTTCCAGAACAACCTGGGTACTTATGAAATCTGCAGATAAGCCAAAGCTGCATGGTATGACCAATACCAGTAATGGCTACTTTATTATTCAGAAAGGATTAGACGACAATGTAGTCTAGGCAGATTGATGTCCTATCTGTACAGAATCTAATTATCAAATACACAAGCACTAACCTGGATGCTCATCACCGTGCTTGTTGTGAGAAAGAGTGTGCCAAATGGCAGCAGCTCCCTGAGATCTGCCTCAGTGGTCCCAAAAAAGATCATGCACACAATAGCCTCTGCTCCCCTCCATTAACTGCCCTCTGGTGTGGAGCAAAGCCAGCTGTCATATTTCCTCTTTATTATGTGCCTTCAGCATTGAACTACACCCTGGCCAGAGAAAAAACAGGGAAACCATCTCCTCTGCCCTGTTCCCTACCTTCATCCTACTCAGCAGAGGGGCTCCTTATTTGTTACAGCTGTCCTACGAATTGGTGCCAATTCGTTTTCCTTGTCCTTCATTACGATATGAATAAAAAGCTTTCCATAAAAACAGAGAAAGAAACCCCAAAGAATCAAGTTCTTTGGCAGCATCCAATTCAAGTTGATTTTTTTTGGCAGTTCTAGCTGTATTCTAGTCTTCCTGACCTCTTAAGCAAAAAAGGAATTGCCCCCACAGCCTCTTGCATCCTGCTCAGGAAGCAGTAAAGGCAACCTGACTTAGACTACATAATTTGTTAACTATTTCTAGAAAATATTGGGAAACACAAAACTTCATTTTTCGCATATTCCACAAGCCTAACCAGTAGCATTCAATAACAAAGCTATTTATAGATTTAGCCTCCTTTCATAAGCTTACCTTTCTCATGAAATGTTAACCCTCTGAACAGGCAGCATACGTGACTTGGAAAGGCTGAAGCTTATGGATACGAACTGTATTTTAAGTTGTTGTACATATTGGAAGCTGTCCCTTATCAGAGGAAGTAAAAGCTCTTTAATAATACCTAATAAAAATAATAGCATAGCAACTACCTTTTACAGGTGATCGGGTTTTTTAGGTGAAAGGTTGTACTTGGCAGATGAGAGAGAAATTAAGAGCCTCTGCTTACCGTGCTTCTACGTCTTTATTTTTGACAGCGGCGAACCATATGTACTTTTTTCCTGTTGTTATTATAACAAAGAAGCACTCAGTTAAATATTAAACACGTACATGAATTAAGCACTCACATGCTGTGCTGCAGGAGTCTGTGCAAATCAGACTATTTGAAAGACAAATCTCTTGGTTAATGGATTTTAAGAATTCAAAGTAGCAATCCTGAACTACAGACACACATTATGCAAAATCCTGGTCACATAAATGGGTTAACTGCATGGGCACAGGGATCCATCTGAATTCCACTGCTAGATTGAAAACCTCTCATGTTCAAACATTTAAAATACCAAACTAAATGTTTTTGCTCCAGCTGAAACCTCTAAATGGTAATCTGCAGCACATCTTGTAGCCTGCCTGCCCGCCCCTGCTGCCCTTATTCAACTCATTCACCTTTATATTATACCAAATTCTGTCCTGGTTAGATACGTGTTTTGTCCCAACATTAAACATTTCTCCTGCAACTCTGAGAAACAGACAGTCCTTGTCATTTCTTCATTTCTTTTTTTTTAATTTTTCTCTCCTCTAAAATGCACGGCACAGGATAAGATCTACACTGGGTTTAAATTAGACACTTATTTGTTTCAAAAGCATATTCCCCATTAAGTGGGAATCAATTAGTAAGAATAGAATAGACTGACAAATGTGGAAGGTATCTCCTGATCTTCTGAACTGAAGAAATGTGTCTTGTGCTCTCTCACAGAGAAGCTGGAATCGGCATGGAGAAGCACAGCCTCCAAGCAAAATTTAACTTGTGAGCTGGCAAACTCCCTGGTGAGGCAGCGTGGAGAGAGACAATGAGGATCAAGGCAGCTGAGCACGTAAGTAACATACAATTGCCCATGTAATACACATTCTCTGTAGTTTGTCCGTTATCACTTTATGAGAAGAGAAATGATATGACCACAACAAATACTTGCCATTACAGCATCTAGCAGACCAGGTTCTGTATTCAGCATTTTAGTATAGCAACACCAGAGTAACACACAAACCGGGACTGTGGTGTTGAAATTGTCTGATCTGCAATGAGATTTCTTCCCTGTAGAGGCTGTGGGGCCTGTGAAACTGATAGTTGCTATCAGAAAATTCCCAGGGGTAAAACTGGGAGCTTGAGATTTTTATGGTCAAAGTACAGAGCCAATGAGTATATGTAGCTTTGATGAGCTGAATTTTGCTAGCATCCTACTTCTGAAACTTCTCACCTGCATGAAAGGAAACCCACCTCCAGTCTCTAGAGTTTAGAAAGATCCTTCCACTACCCTAAACTTCATATGAACACTCTATGTATACCTCTGCCGTTAAAATAGTCAAATCTGAAGATGATGCTACTTCTCTTGAGAACAAGAAAAATATTTGAAACGGGTGGAGTCATAACCATTTCCATGACACAATGGTTTGGCCCAGAACCACATCAAATTTTATCTACTTTGAGAATAGACAATTCTGAGAAAAGCTGTTTTAAATTGAAACCCTCTCCAAGGTAGCGGTATCCAGAAGTAAACAAAAATGTTCCTTGACACTTAGGTACTTAAGGTATTAGGCGCTGAAACTTCCAGTCACCCAAGTCCTTGAACTCTAGCTGGCATTTGTCAACATAGGTATCGTCTGATAGAACCAATATCACCTGATTTCCGATTTCATTATAACAAGACAATCTGTAGGAACAGACGTATTTCTTACCTAATGCCCTCAGTCAGCTGCTTTTACCACTGAGGTAAAAGTTATGCGGGAAGGAAAACACTGAGCAGATGGGTATATTTACTAGGCAGTTAAACTGTGTGCAGAAGCACCACTTACAATATTTCTGGGAAGTGGTGTAGTCAGGAAAGGATAAAAGCATATCGTAATTAGTAATGGCATCAGTTAGCTCAATCATAAATTAGTTTTTTAGGCTGTGATTGGAAAAATAAAATTTTTCCAATTTTTATCTTTCATAGTTAATGCTATTAAGCTGTATAAAAATGCTTTTTTTCACTTACGAAATATTTTGAAAAACACTTCTTTTTAATGAATATTTAGGAAGTACTAAGAATATATAGCCATACAATGTTAGACCAAGGTCTAAAATAAGTCAAACTCCAAAATACAGCCCATTTACATACTGTGAAGACAAGAGATGGCAACTTAGAAAGATACACTTCCAACATTTGAGAATTATTTTTTTTTTTTAATGAAAGAACATGAGTGTTCGGATTACCCAGAAATTGGAAAACATCAGTGGAGGCAGAAGAATGATCTTGAAAAACATATTTGGCACATAAGTTATTGTGTCTTCTCAGATGAAATTAAAAAAAAATTTTCCAGTTGTATGATTCTCAGTACCTAATCCAAAAAATGATAGATGGATCCTCTCTGAGATTTTCTTCTTTAGCATAGAGTGATGAAGATCAGCTCTGAACAGGAATTCAGTTTAAAGATTTCCAGCTGGAGGAGGACTAGGTCACACAGATGGTGTCCGAAGTACACAGCTAACTTGACTGTTAGCCAGTGCAGAAGATCAGACAGTACTGGTTTGTAGAGAAACTACATAATTAGCTGAAAAGCAAACCCCAGCTCATAATCCTGTTGTTTAAGTTGAGATCAAAAAAGCGCCATCTGAAAGCAGGCCATAGTGACCTACTGTTGTTAGTCCTAAGGCTGATCCAGAATTTAACCTTGTTGCAAAACCCTTGGCAAGCTTTGTGCTCATATGGGTAAAGGCGAGTAATAACTAAGGAGGACAAACAGTAGCTCTGCAACTGCAATGAAATTTTCAGGAGAAAGTGTTGAGGCAGAAAACTGCAAAGGGCCTGCTTAGATCTCTGTAGCTCCTTAAGAGTAGATAAATAGGCTTCATCCCCTCTTCCAGGCAGTGTCATTTATTCAGTGAGCCCTGACACTGGCCATCCCTAGGTTGCTAAAGTCCTCTATCACACACAGATAGGCCTTTACCAAAAGGAAACGTCTCCTCTTTCAAACACCTGATGCAAAGTTAACAAATATCAGTTCTTCTCTTTGTTGGGCACACACCGTGATTACACACTGTACTAGCTTTATGACTTCATAAACTGGTGAACTAAGCCAATATAATTGGTAACACATGATCTAATCTCAACTGTCATTTTGGTTTGATTATAATATTGTTAATTTTAAGTTTACAGTAGTTGAGCCTATATGATGTGCTTCTGTGATGTTAATATTTACCTTTCTCATTTAAAATAATAAAATAAGAAAAGGCACACAGAACTAGATTATGCCTTCATATTTAATAGCCCTTTGCAGGTCTCTCCTGTAACACAAGTTAGAACTTTTAAAAACAAAGGCTTTTATTAGACTAGGTCATGTCTTGTCAAGAAGGATGAATTAAAATGTATCCACTAGCATGATCCGCGGACAGGTCAGCGTCTTTTACAGAAGAACAGAAGAGCTTGGCTTTATTAGCCTAGCCAATTGAAGGATGATAGGGATACAGCTTTTCTTCATAGCTGTCACAAAGATTATAAAGGGAGAAGAGCCAGTGAGGCCAATGCTGGCAGAGACTGACCGTGGTTGCAGATAAGGAGCATACTCCTCCAGAAAGTGAGGCTCTGGACAAGATTTATAATAGGGCAAGACCTAGAAACCCGCAAAAACAGGAGCGCTCAACAACCCTGTGCCAGATTTTTACATTTTTGATGTTTCTGAAGAACAGCTTCTCTGTAGCAATGTATTTTTCTTTGATTGATTGTATCTGTGTTGTGCACCTGGTAATCTGATTTGCAGTTTTTAAAGCCATACACTTCCCTGGAAATACCAGATAAATTGCCATGCTTTTTAATTAACTTGAATTAAAAATAAAAAATTATTGCCCTGTGACCACAAAAGATTAGAAACTGTTTCTTTCCCCAGGAAGCAGATCAAAGGCTCTTCTGAAAGAAAGGGAATATTGCCTGAATGGTTCAAGTGCATAGCAACATGATGTAATTCATAACATAAGTGCAATTTACGAATGTTCCTCTTAACCTGAAGCTTGGCAGGAACTGCACTTCACTGGCAATTGGTAAGAAATGTGCAACTACTATGAAAGGAACAAGTTCCTTTAAAAAGAGGCAGTGTTTAGACTAACCTGTGAGTGAGATTTTTTTTTAGTGGTGTGACTGACATCATAAGTCTTAAAAGGAAGATATTTTTACATGTTTTCAACATAGAAGGATGACCGCAGGTGCCGGGTGTGCTGTCTAATTGGTTTTGGCCAAAGAGCACAGGCACAGAAGATCCATGAGGCATGACAGAAAATGGAACATGGTAATTCCGAGCAATCTGCTGTCCAGACTTCCAGTCATCAGCTGAGCACTGAGAGTTGTGTGATGCTGACAATTTCATGTAGTTCAGTTTATAGATACATTTCAAAAGTTAGTGCCTCTGGACACTACCATTTGAGACAGCTCCTCTGACCAAGTTCCTATTAAGACAAACACTCCTGTAGGACTCTCCTTGACCTCCTCCTTCGCTACACAGCCTGACCCATTTGTAATGGGTTTTGGTATAACCTTGGATTTCATGTGCCATCTTGTATATACCATTTCTTCAATGAATCCTGTAGACCCTCTGGCAGGGTTTTTACTTAGCTACATTTGGAGGTTTTTTTATTCATCCTGATGGCTTCCTTTTTTGGGGAACTTAATTGTAAAACCAGACCTTATGCTCTTGTCTGGTTTTGTGATTTGGATGTGATTTCTAGAAGGATGTTTGTTCACCTCAACAAGGCTCCCTTTTCTGGTTAGCTATACCACTTTCTTTGTGATTTGATCCCTTTTGAAAGCATGTTAGATAGGGGTGCATACATCCCAGTTTCCGATAAGAGTGTTTTAAATGCTTTCTGAACAGCTTAAATTAAATTTCCTTTTAGCAAGCCTCCTCATTTGTCTGCCATTATGAATTACTGTTGTGAATCTGGTTTTTCCTCCTACAATATTGATAATTGAGCATATGATGGTCTCTACTGCAAATCACAACTATTCGTTCATTGTTATGTATCTTGCACACTGGTCAGGAGTATGTCAGGACTGACTTCTCAGGCTGTGGGTCTCTGGCTACTTGAAGAAGGAAGTAATTAGTGTGTCCTATGTCCCAGCATGGCATTCACACAATATGTCCAGGCAGTTTGAGTTTTTCAGTCTTGCATCTGGTGTCATTTCATGGTCACCATTCAGATTTTATGACAGATAATATTACCTCAACTCCTCTCACTTCAAGCATAGCACTTCAATTCATAGGAGTTCAGTGTTCACATACTTAGCATTAAAAATCAAAACAAGCCACAAAAAAAAAAAACCAAAACCAAAAACCCACTAAACAAAAACACCCACATTTTATAACATAAATAGAGTTTGAAATATTTGGCGTAGACTCTTCTTACGTACTCATCAATACCTAACATGTCTGTAACATCTTCCAATTGCCTTTCCTTCTACGTGAGCTCAGGTTTGTCCCTAAGTTGCAGTGCTTAGCCATGAAAAATTTCTGTTCTGTGCTCCATCAGGAATGCTGGATGTGCACTTTCCGGGAAGGTACTTATAAATAACTCTTTTGCTAACGCAAACAGAAACTGTCCAGTACCAGGCTTTTTTTAGACCCTGATAAATAGGGCTGCCTCAATATTAGACAGTTGAGAGAATTAATTTTGGCCTTCACTAATGATGCCCCAAAATGTGTTCTGTGCGATCATACCTAATTCAAGCTATGGGCTCTTCGCTCTGTGCCAGCAGAAGAAGGGGCTGTCTGTGCCAGATTTCCCAGACTAACCTGCTCAGGACACAACCACAGAAATGCAGACTTCATTGTCAGCGCCTCCACTGTTACCCTTCTCCATTTGGCTCAGCTGTCCATAACCTCAGGCTCTGTTTTGCACAGCACAGCAGCATAATCCTCACTCAGGCTTCTGAGAAAACCACTAAATTGTGGGAAAGAGCTGTGAGACAGTATGTCAGGTAGAGCCGGACAGAATAAGAAAGGTAAAAGTCACAGGCAGAGGCAAGATTGTTAAGATAGGGAAGGTCACTTCCTGGAAAGGCATAAAGCCCTAAGGAAAAAACAGGGAATCGAGGATGGCAACTCAGCAGCTCTGAGGGTGAAGCTGTCCCAGGGAATAAGGAAGGCCCATGGTTGTCCCCCCTCACTGCCAGGTCCCTGCCAGCTCTCCTTTATCTGGCAACTTGTTAGTCCCACCTAACAACTGTGTGTATAAGGCAGCAAACAGTTGCTTTGTACCTTGAAGGTGTGTATATCCTGCTTGCAGCGTCTCTTTGTATGCATTCAGAGCTGCCAAAGCCAAATGACATAAAGAAGAAAGAGGACACCTCCAGTATGCCAAAAATGCCAGCATGGAGAGGCTGCCGGACAAGATGTCTTTCTCTGAATGACAGTTCATATTCTGCATACAAGCAACAAAAAAACTGTTGGTGCTTTGTTACATGCAGACAGATTGCCATTAGATGGAAAAAGCAAAATCTGTTCACTTGTAGCAAAAGTTGAGGGGAAAGAAAAAAGAAAAAACAACAAAACAAACCACTTTTTGAATCACCATTCACCATCTATTTCTACCTGAGTATCAAGCTTTATGGCCTACCAGCTTATGAGGGTCACTGTCAGGAAGAAATCCCATCCTCAACAGCTGGCAGCACAGGACATGGAAGCACAGCCCAGAAATCCTACCGATGCTCAACAATCACAAAGTTATACTGATAGCTGCTGTTTTGAAGCACTACGCAACTTTTTAAAGAATAGCACTCTTATTTGCTTGCTTTATCTGTAAGGCTCCTTAACTTACCTGTGTGGCTGTGGAAAGTTTGTCACATTTATTCACAAAACAAAAGGAAGTGGAGATTGATCTTTAATGTCACGCAGAAGCTGAATCACTGCCTAAAACATTATTAACTACTTTATAATCTCTCAGTAAATTAGTTTTACCTTTTCATGGTACGAGGAAATGCCAATAAGCTTAGAAACAGGAAGCTGAAAATAAGGCACCAGCAGAATTATATCATTTGTTTAACATAGCAGGGGGTAAATTTCAAGAAATAGTGGCAACCATAATGTAATCGTTTTTCCTTCACTTTCTTCCATAATTTGGATTTGAGAAATTCGTCAATAAATGCATGTTACCTGCAGGCATTCAGTGCTAACAAGCAGCGTTCATCAGATTATCTCTGACTCTAAGTGACTTCTACAGAGGCTGCCTTCCTCCACCTGCCCCCAGCACTTTGACCAACCGTTTCCCTCTCCCAATATCCTTCAGAAATAACTTGGGAAACTTCTGCTCCAGGGAAGATCTAGGTGCTTCCTGCTATGGCAACAATCATGCTGTGGTTAATATTATTCTTTTGAAATAGCTGGGTTTAGAACTTAACTTTCAGAAAACACACATTCAAAACAAATAAATAAATTCTATTGACCTGCGGAATTTTATCCTCAAAACCAATAAACTGTTTTTTCTGTTTGAGAAACTGCTGCTATTGTTTGTTTCCTTACCTTGACCTCTGCAGCTACAGCCAAATCTCCTTTGCTTTGCCTCTTCTCCTAGTTTGTTTCTCTTCCCTGCCCCTCTTCTCTTGTCTTCTCAGAGCTCCAGTTCTTGAAGCTGTTTTCCTGCTGCCTCCTTGGCCAGCTGGGCTGGTCCCCCCCCAGCCAGCACCATCTTACCAGCGTCATTACCCACTCCTGTAGAGGGCTGTCATGTCCTGCCAGCTCCCTGAGGTGACCTCTCCCTCCTCTTGGCCTTCGCTCCTCCTTCGTCTCATACATCCATTAAGTTCCAGCAGGACCATCAATGTAAACATAAAATAGACAAGCTCTGTGCTGGGGCCAGAGCAGCTTTGATGGGGAAAGTCTGTCTCTAGTTGTATTCATGGGCTGAATCAGGCTTAATTACTCTTTAGAGTTCATGCACACACAGCTTGATCAGAAACAAGAAAAATTAATTTTATCGAGCATGCACAAAACAGATAAGACATACTGAGATTTTAGCAACGAAGATCTAAGTCTACACGGAGCATTGGCAAATTACAATTCATCAAAGCTTTCTAGCTTGCATGAGAACATCAAAAGATCTATCCCTGCAGCATGAGCCATGCCAATGCTGTATTGGAAGCATTTTTCCAAGCCTTTGGAGACAAGAATGAAAACCCAAGATCTCATTCGTAAACTTGTTCCTCAAAGAAGGCTGTGCCTTTTGGTCAATGTTTCTCCCTAAAATGCAGACTGAGGTTAACATTCGGGCTAGAAAACATGAGGCCAAACACTTATAATTTGACAGAGTTACAAACGACTGAAATCCAGCCCCAATGACAAGAGGTGTCAAGCAACCTGAATTACCAGTGTTATAAGCTACAATTGTAATCAGCTTCCTAATGTTTCTGGTATTTGTGCATTACCTGTACTGCTCTGGAGCCATTTTTCAAGAAAAGTTATAAAAAGAAGCTGTTTTCTTAGGTTATTTTTACACAGCTGTTTAGACCATTTAGACATTCACTTGGTGAAAGGACGTTAAATCAGCTTCACAAATATTTAATCAAGCTGCAGCACGACTTAAGTTTACTTCTGTCTTTCTGCAGAAAGATAATAGCCATGCCTGGTGGTTGCTGTAGTTACCCCTTACTGGAAAAGCATCCAGGCTGTTCATCCCTTTGGGTCTAAGACTTCCTTCCTGGACCTCTGTGACAACTAAAATGCTAACTATAGCTTTTTAGAGAGTAAATTGACTATAGCCAGGCCATTTCACTGGCTTTCTGAAAGCAGGGGGAGTGGGGGATGGCTTTTTTTGAGGGTTTGAGGTAGGGCAAGGTGTTGTATTAGGGTTCATGTTTTGGGGGTGGGTTGTTTGGGGTTGGTTTTTTGTTGGTTTTGTTGGTTGGTTGGTGAGTTTTTTTTACAGAATACTATTCTAGAGTGCTGGAATAATAACTCCGTAAAGTTTGTATTTATTATAGTACAGACACTGAAATGAATGCTCACAGACTTTATGTAATGGGAGATATAGTTGTCCCTTTTATTTTTGTTGTGTAAATTCTGTTAAAGCCAGTCAAAAACAAATGAGAAGAAATTTAACCACTGGATATTATTCCTGAAAGAGCTTTCCTAGGGCTTTCCCAGAAATGCTGAAAGTTGTTTGGGTTTTTTTTGTTTCCAGCAATGAGCACTCAAAGAGGGATGATTAGTTGGTTTTTAGGTTGTAGATATCATGTTTCTCCTCTTGTTCAGGCTTAATTAGATTGTTGAATATGGCTGTCTGGGTATTTGCATTAGTGTGACTGAAAACGAGCTCTCTTCCCCAACAGGCGGTGGTATTTCAGCACGGAGGCAGCATTTCACTGCCGTGCAGTGCCAGCCCTGTAGCGCTAAAGATCTGCCAGACTGAGAAATAAAAGAGACCTTGTTCTGCTTCAAGATCAGCCTTGCCCAGCATCACGCAGTGACACTTGGAGGTCTTCCAAGAATGTGTGCCACAGGCCCTGCTAGAGCAGAGACCAGAGTAGCAGAGCTGCTGCAGAGTCTTGTGCGGTAACGAAGTTACTCCCGTGCATGGTTGTTTAGAAAGTTAGTACTGAATAATTAAATGACATTTGAAAACACCTCTATCCAAGGACATATGAGAAATGCATGTTGTGATGTTTTTTTCCACTACTAAATTTAAGTGAAGAATATAATAGAGGAAGTAGCAAAAGATGAAATCTGCCTTAGGAGAGTACCAAGGAAGGAGGAAAGGGTAAGCAGTACCTAACAGACACGACGTGCTTGTTAAGCTGTTTTAAAAGGCTACTCTGCATCACTAAGCCTAACCATACCTGTTCTTCTACGTCATTCCAGAATCTACAATCAACATCTCCTAAACGAGTCACAGGGGGCTGGAGACCATCTTTGCTGCAATGCATCCAAGTGACTCCAGCTTCAGGGCCAACACATTACCTGCTGCAGAAGTTTACCCGGAAATGACTAAGATAGGTAAGTAAAATACTGATGAGGCAATAGAGGAAAAGTAATAAAGATAGGTACAAAACTCCTTCTATATGAGAAATAGCATAGAACTCCTCAGGCTGCCAAACACATCAGATGATAGAATAGACTTAAAAAAATTACGTGACACAAAGACAGTGAATAGGGAACAATTGTTCACCATTTCTTCCAATGCAAGACCTGCAGATCACCAAATGAAGCTAGTAGTAAGTTCAAAAGAAGGGGAGACACCTTTTTACGTAACGCACAGCTAAGGTATGAAACACTTTGCTACAAGAATGAATGTTTACATCAATACCAAAAGCTCTGTGACAAATTCGTAGAGGAGAAACCTGTCACACACTATTACTCACAACGAAATGGGTTGCAGGTCGGGAAGCCCCAAAACAGCCCCAGCTCTGTAGTCAGGGCTGTGTCATCTGAGCTGCTCTTCCAGTCCTTCTTCACCAGTCACTCCTGTGATACCCTGCATCAGCACAACACTGCGCTAGGGGAGCTTTGGATTTCACCAGGCATATGGCTATTCCTATTTTCTGGCACAGCCCTATTACCTGCAGGACCATTAGCCGACAGCAGCATTTGGTGGCCACACAGCTGCTTCAGTGGGCAGCACAGTGAGCAGAGCACAACACCACCATGCCTTTGGGTTCCCTGTATGGTGGAAGTTAGCTTGCCTGTGCTTTGAGCCTGCCACACCTACAGAGACAGAGAGCCAAGTTTTACCCTACTGCTATGTTTATTTACAGTAATTTGCTCAAACATGGACTTTCACCATTAAAATATAACAGCATGAATATGCAAATCATAAATCCCAGTCAAAAAGTGAAATTAGCAAGATGCCAGGTACCTTATCTCTCCTCTTCAGTTACATCGTGACTTATCACAGTTGACATTTCAGTAAGGCTGTAGTAGCAGATCTGAATTTGAACATTCATAAGGAGAAGATGCAATACACCAGCTTTGATGTCAATAGAATGTCAGTCTCTTGTCTACTTCGTTCAGACTGAACTTAATTGCAGGAACTGCATTAATAGTCAACATAAGCCATCTGTTTAAACATGTGTGTTTTGAAAAGAACTGCCACGTACAATAAACATACTCAACTGTAATGACTCATATATCTGTTTATGTGAAATGAGGATTCGGCAATTTCCCCCACAAAAACATTAAATTACAGGTTAAAAGCAGTTTTATATCAAGTTCGTTTGTTTACGTGGCAGGTCCAACAGTCCGACAGTTTTGATGCACTCTGGGGAGTATGTTAACTGTGCTTTGCCAACCTTCCCTCAAGAACCTGCTCGGTAAGTCAAAGCTGCACCTTGAAACATCAGAGTTCACGGAATTAAGTGGCCAACAGGCACATAGTTACAGTTGAAAAGTGTTTTTCGATACATTTGACCAGGGTGCACCTGGAGGCAGGATACAGTATCCCAGGTGCGATGCAACAGTTAATTCCAAAACATCCCCAGGAAGCCTGGCGGTGCTGGCAGCTTGGCTAGGTGATGTCTGTAATCACTGCAGGCTCACGAATGAGATAAGCATTCATACTGATTATAGATTTTACTGACCTTCAATCCCTGATCTTGGATGGGGGGACAGCTGTTGCCCTCTCCTTTGCAGGCCAAAGCTGCTTCAAGTGGCTGACACAACACCTGAGCAATTACGTACCAACATAGGAAAAGTCAGAAATATGCAACCTCCCATTCTATCTGTCAGACTGACTCAGAAAAACAAGCTTTCATTCCTTTGTTATTCCTTAGAAGTAGCATCTAATATGCACTTACTAGAGTGAAACAACATGCCGTTAGCTATCACTTGTGGTGTCATTTCTAAGTAAGCTTTGTTAAATTAATCATGACAATGCACTGGCACCTGGACTTATTCAGCAGCAGCATAAATTATGAATCCGCTTCCATACACACTGAGTAGGGATGCAGAGCCTGGCTGCGTGCTTCCCACTCACACATACAGAGTAGAATTCCGCTACATTTATCAGTCGTTAATATGCAAAACTTTATGGGAGTTTATAGAGAGGCTCCGAAGCTGGAGGGGGAAGGGTGGAAGAGAAAAAAAAAAAATCATATGGTGAAGGCACATCATGAATCAGCAACTTAACCACCTTTCCTCCTCACCTGGAGGATAACTTGACATCAATATGGCCTTGCCCTTTTTTTTTTTTTTTTCTTTCTAGAACCATTTAAATTCGTGGGAGATATAAGGAGACCTCATTTTATTTCCTAGACTTTTCTATTGCACAGACTGCTTGTTCCAATGAAGCACAATGCTTCATTAAATTAAGAGGTCAATAATTGTGTTTTAAGATGTACTTCAATACACCAGTTTCCTCATTAAATGTTTTCTGTTTCATATACTTGAGTGAGTCCTAGTCCCTCAGTGGATTTTGTTAATGTTTATATTTCTGTAAGTTTGTACTGGACATGGTGTATTTACATACACAGATGTAAACTTTAGATTACTGTGTTTTTCTGCAGATAGGCCACATCTGAAGTGTCCAGCCATCTCAAATAACGCTCACATAATGAAATGGAGATGAAGAGGAGGGCCCACGGAGGCAGATGAAGGTGGCTGTCCAGTATCAGAGGAAACGGGACTGATGGAAAGCAAAAAGGGGTAAACTTCCTCTCCTGTCACACATGGGATGGGAATATAGTTCTTACTGCCACTACCACTAACTCAGTTGTGCCTTTAGGGAAAAAAAAAAAAAAAAAGAAAAACGTGTTACTTTCATGGTAGCTATAGGCCTGGTACATTTGACAGCACGATAAAAAGAATTTTCTCCTCTTATATCTCTTTAGACTTCACTGTATCACATGTACAATATAATAATGTACGTTTATCTAGTAAATTGCTTTGCAATGAGGGTTTAGAGTCACTCTTCAGAAAAACTTAAAACAATTGTCTTTGCTTTTAAAGTGCTGTCACTCTGGGTTATGCATTTGGAATTACCTTTAAGAAGGAAACTGAATTTAGGAAAGTGCTGAAGAGAATAAACAAAAAATCCAAAAAATAACCACCACTTTTATGTTCTTGCATCTCACAGACAAGAACCTAATTACAGAATCCTCAAATAAGATACAAAACATACTGACCTATTTAACAGGTGCTAGCTACAGAAGAGCTAAAAATCACGAGAAGACTTTTTTCTAAGTTGCTTCTCAAGGCCTTATTACAAATTAAATTCAATAACCAGGACCATAAACAGCACCCTGATTACAATGAAAACTCTTTCTTCTCTGCTATAATGGAATAAAGAAAATAAGGAAGAAAGATTTTAAAAAATTGGGTTTATCCCCCTCAATCTTTCAAAGGGCAGTCAGTTTTGGTCATTTTATATAAAAAGGCCAGGCTGGATGGGGCTTCGAGTAACCTGGTCTAGTAGAAGATGTCCCTGCCCATGGCAGGGGGGTGGAACTAAATGATCTTTAAGGTCCCTTCCAACTCCCTACTCTTACCATTCTATGATTCTAGGGGGGGGGGGGAATCGATCTTCTCATCTTATCCTTTATATACATCAGCATTTTTATATCCTTTCATGCTTTGAAACCCATTATATTCTATTCAGACAGCAATGGTTTCTAACTGCAGATAAGACATGCTTTATTTTTTTATATAACCCACTTTAACTGAGGTATCTTTTTATCACATACTGCAAGTCTTTTCATCCTTTGAGCCCTTAGTCCTGCAGTCTATGCAGTCAAAAATCTTGTTAATTTCACTGTAATGAGCAGATAAATGGACCATGGCTGAATGCCATGCTGCGCACTGATAATTTATCAAATTATTTTCATGAATATACTTTAAGCAGGGGAGATGCCAGACTTGGAGAAGCTGGGGGCTAAAGGGTCCATCAGGAAAGAGTCTACGTCTTGTATCTTCACAACTGAAACACAAAATAAGCCGTAACAAAGATGAACGCTCAAGTATTGGATCTGGAAATAGTTAATAGAGTCAAAGCTAGCTGAAGGCATAGGCAAAGTAGACATGTATCTCTGACAGTAGCAGGCAGCCCGCTCTGGCAGCAAGCGGCTCAGGAAGGGAAAACACACAGCTGTTTTGTGCTCTAGCCTTCCCAGGGAGGGCTGGAGAGCCCAGGGAGGGTAACATCAGCACCGAAGGCAATTGCCTCTTCTACTTCAGCCAGCGCTTTTATTTTAATCAGGGTCTGTGTGCAACAACTTACAAATCCAGAGAGGATATGTAAAATAATAGCTTGAAGCAGTCTGCACGATGAAGTATTACCTTTTCCGTTTTTGTGCACAACAGTCCAACCACTAGTAAAAGGAATAATGTTTTGACTTTTGAGGCCATCTCCAATGTAAAAATATATGTTTCCAAGAAAAGAACTATAGTAACTGGGCTCCATTACTATATATCAATATTGCCCTTGTCCCGTAGCTTTAGTTTTAAATAAAGAAACAATGATCTGCATTGAAGCTCACACTTTCAGTTTTACTCCAGGTGCTCAGATATTACCAGTCCATTCTTTGGATGGAATTGATTTAGGAGAGGGCAGGGAGATAGATGTGAAGAAATCTCAAGTAAAACAGGTGATTAGCTCTGTCCTTAACCAGAAAAAGTTTTTTGCCAGAGAACACACCAGAGAGAAAAAGAGTTTACTGTTTGCAAAGGAGGTGATGGAAAAAGAGAGAAGAGTCAGGAAAAAATCGGGAAGTGATGTGCTAAAAGTCTGAGACAAAGACTCAGAGGGACTTACCTTTGAAACAGTGACAGCTGATAAAAGAGCAAAGTATCAGCTAATAATAGGTTAGGTAAGACTCTGGACTGCAACACAGCTATGTGATGACAGAATTTACCCTTAAAATAACTACCAGTTTGTTTACAGTGTTTTCTGTTTATTATAAATAATTTAATTTAGTAGCCATTGCTTGTACGCTTACATGCTAATCCTTCAAGAGCAGCTCCCACTACATCCCAAAGGGCAGCAACAACCACAGTTTGGAGCCACTCAGTGTCCCCAGGACAGCACTGGGGTGGCTGCCCAGAGAGGGCTTCTCCCAACTTCAGCGTGCACTGCCCCCAGCCAGCATATGGGGTGTTCACTGAAAGAGCACCTTTCTCCCTAGAACCACCAAACTGGTCGTATCTGTTTCAAATTGAACAGAGCTGGTGGCACAAAATGGTATGATTAAACCATAAGCAGGACACACTCTAAACATGTTGTACTCTGCGTTGTATTTTAGGAAGGATATTGTTGTTAGCCAGAATTGTTCTGCCTGTGACATAGTTTATATTTTTAATTTAAGATAAACTTTTATTACTTCAGTTTTTGCAATAGTGAAAAAAAGGTCTATCAGCAAGTGAAAAAATAGTGAAAATAGTGTCTACCAGCAAGCTAGTAGACACTGCAAGGAAAGGGGCAAGAACCGCTTAACCTCAAAGCATAAGCAGCAAACAATGAACCATCTGAACAGCTGCATTAAATCATAAATTAAACCTATGCATAACTCATGCCTGTGAGCTCTTCAACACAGCAAATGTACCACAGACTAGCAGACCAACTTGTGTTGGAATAACGTCCGCAGGCCTAGAACACCAGCCTCGACTTTAGACTGCAAAGATGCAACATTAGAACAGTCAAGTTAGCCTTAAAATGTAGATATTTTAAGTTATTCAGATAGATGTTCCAAAAGCAGCAAATTTCTCTCAGTAGCATCAATAAGAACTTAAAAAGCAAGGAGCAAAGGAGAGAAACATTCACATATTTTAATAATCTGCAGGAGATACCACTTCACTCAATAACAACATCCTGCTCCACTGGTACACCATCTGGTTTTAGTACACGGTCAACTGAAGGAACATTATTCTGATTTAAAGTTTACTGGGTGATTTCAAAAGATTAGGGTCACAATTCAGTGGGTTCCACAAAGGCAACACTTTGAGATTATTAATAATATTGATTTCCTATTACTTCTTTTTGCATTAGAGCAGGAGCCTTTGTTAAGAATTGCCCTGCGTTTTGTGTGGTTCCTAGATGTCAGCGCCTCTATCAGCACCCTCAGGTGAAGCTCTCCACTTTGCTGTAAAGCAGGTCCGGAGAAGAGTTATATGATTCTAGACTCTCACCTTGAATAAACTTTGCTGTCTAGAGGATGTGAATGTAAAGAAGTTTTAAGCAAGGCTTGGGGTTGTGGGGTTGGGTTTTTTGATGTGTAGCCCATCCATTACAAAATCTGCAGCTGGTTTTCAAGTTTTTCAAGCAGACTGTGAAACATAAAGCCCCCTGCAGTAATCCCAATGCAGCTGTACTTCTCAGGAGAATATTCCTATCTTTTCCTAAAAACAGGATTTTAAAAAGAGGTTCATGGCCAGAATCATAATTCACTGTAGCTGTGTTACAAGTTATTCTGTTTCTTTCAGTGGCACTATTTGCAGCACGACTTTTATCCCAAAGTATTCTCAAAAGAAACATGTTACCTAGAACACCCAACACCCAAAGATGACATAAAAGCGACGGGTAGGACTGAACAGGGAGCTGTACCCTCATTCTCAAGCTTTCTGCTGGGGCTACCGCCAACACTGATTTCACAACCAGCGACAGCATTTATCTACCTAGTACAAAGATGGCCTGAATCAAATTAGACTTACCTGTTTCTCTCTTTCTCAGCAGTAATTGAGTGACAAAGTCTGCAGTCTGTAGAACCACAGCCAAAAAAAACCCCACACATAAGTGTCTTCAAGAGACACTTTATTGGGTTATTATGGGCAATGCAGATGTTATTTTCTCAAATGACTTCCTTTGATTTAAATTGCCTGTATTCCAGCTAGACTTCTTTGCTATGTGCCCCACAGGAAGCAGTCTGTGCAGTTTGGGCTTCCTTTCCCCAGCATCCGGGTGAGCTGTTGCCTGTTGACAGCTGCATGGCTCCTCTGCCATCTACAGAAACACCTCTCAGGAGCAGTTCCCTCCTGAAATTGTGACAGTTTGGGCTCCCCTAGCTGGGCTTTAAGATTAGACACAGAGAGGACACTGTTAAGATTCTCGCGGGCAACCTTATGAACAAGAGGAAAGTGTGGCTGCTTGGACTATTTCTGTCTTCAGCCTCCTGCAGTGTTTCCCCTCTAAGCCTCATTTGCAATTCAAGAAGAGGGGAGGCCATGGATAACAATATCTTACTTAGCAGATCAAGCAACAGTAGGAAAGATTTCCATTAAGCAATGTACCAGTCCATTTATTTTCACCATTAGGAAAGCTACCAAGTAATTTAGCTGCTACAAGTGAGAAATAACAGTCACACGGGAAGGTGGGTTTGTGTATCTGTTACCTTAAATTGAATGTTGTTCCTGTGTCTGAGGCAGGGAACGTCCCTTCCTACAGCTCGTCAAAAGGGGTCAGCTCCTAATACCAGTGCTGTGCCTGGCCCAGTCATGTTGTCTGCCCCAAAGGGGAAAACAGCATGCAGTTAAACCATGCAAAGTGATTAAAAAAATCTTGCTAAGAATTCGCACATTTGTTGTGGTGGCATTCGCAGTGAAAGCTGCCCAAAGCTCTCCATGAGAGCAGGCTGCATCTTGGTTACAAGTAAAACAAGGCAGTTATAGGATGGCAAACTCCCACTGGCCGCTGTCAGAAACTACTAAAGCCCCGCACAAATATATTACCTATTCAGCTTTAGCAGTTTGAATAATAAAACTTACTCAATTCAAGTGCCAGATGAATTGTTACTTGCCTCCATCCCTTCAGTTTAAGGGGTTGTCAAAACTATGCAAATTGCCTTGCAAAGGCAATTGCTGACCCGCAGCAGATACTATGCACACCAATTATGACTGATAGTTTTCAGACGCTTACTATTTTAAGCTGAGACACAAAAGCCCAAAAAGTTCAAATCCTTCTAGGCATATATCTTGATGATCAGGGCCTTAGTTTCCTCATAGATAGCAAAGAGTATTTCAGTATCTACTAATACATATACTACACCACCCTTTTTCTTTGCAGGGGGTACTGGTTTAAGATCTTTCTCATTAAGGTTTTTTGTCTCTTCTGGCTGCAAGCATATTAGTTCCTAACAAAGTTTGATTCAAATCCTGCACCCCAGCCTTATTCTTTAGGCACATAGATCTTTTCTTTCCATAGGAAACTGATAGCAAGTCCTCCAGTGTTTGGCATCATACTAAATATTTACACCTATCAGAATTTCAAACTTGGAGCAACTTGCATCCCACCCTGCCCCATACCAGCACTGCAGATGCACTGAATCTTGGAGCTTCTCAGTGACATTTATTTCTATTATCCATTTCAGCTAATCATTGGAAACACCTGCCCTCACAGCTTTGAATATTTTACCTCTCTGCAATCCACAGTCCAAATAGCTCAAGATCTTTGCTGACTTATCCATATAGAAAGCAAGCAAACATCAGCAGTGATTTTACTAGTGTTCAGTACACCAGTCTGATTCATCTCTCTGCTGTACTCCATTTGTGTACTTTTTCTTCTATAGACTTTCTAGTTCCCCATTGTTGGAAGATGCCTGTTTTCAATAAGAAACAAGACTGTTAGTTGCATTGCACTCCTCTAAAGGGCCACACTTTACAAATTTTGGATTTCAGCTGTAAACATCAAGTTCTGCATTACAGGCAAATAATGGGAGGCTTTAATATTACAATATTTCCCACAAGTAAATGTGTAAGGCATTCAGCTTTTCAGGTTTTAAGTCTCGCTTAGTTTTCCAACACTTGCATTTTATACTGATGGGTATCAGAAGTTTTTAACTTGGCACTTACAACAATATTCTGAGATTCCCGTTGCATGTAATGTAAGCTGGATCAAACCACAGATATTTGTAGCAGTTTAAGAAAGACAAGATGGGTGAGACATCTTCTATTACATTTATGGTATTAGCAAAACATATAAGCAAAACGTATCCAGGAAAGTTGCCTTCTGTATTTGGAAAGTGAAACTGAATAAAAGGAACAAGGGAGGTGTGATTTGAGGAAGCGAAGAAGATGAAGCCAGACTTTCTCAGTGCTATCGGAACAGACAAGAGGAAACGGGCACAGACAGAAACACAGGAAATTCCATTTGAACATAACACAAGAGGAAGAAGAGGAGAAAAAAACCCATAACTTCTCTACTCGGAGGGTGGTCGAGCAGGTGGACATATTGCCCAGAGAGGTTGTAGAGCCTCTATCCTTTGGAGATCCTCAAAATCCAGAGCCACCTGCTGCAGCTGACCCTGCTTTGAGCAAGGGGTTGGACTAGGTGATCTCTGGGTCACTGACAGCCTCAACTATTCAGTGATTCTGAAGCTGACAAAGTCACAGGCCAATGTCATAACAAGGATGGTTTTTCTTTAGAAAAGAAAGAGTTCTTATCAAGAAAAAGGGGACTGTGAGTGGTACCCAGTCTTCAAATAGTATTTGTTTACAACACGAACACTGAGTGGAAATGTAAATAAGTGGAGTAGATTAGCTCCATACTGATACTCCTAGACCCGCATTTTGTTTTTCTGCTTTATCAGTTTTTCTTCCAGTAACTTCCTTGCAAGTATGCTGCATTTTGACCTTTAAAAAGGTCCCAAAGATTAAATGTCCCTTTGTTTCCCTTTCTATTCATACAATTCTCAAGTGTTCTGCTCCCGTGGGCCGGTCAACATTAAAGCCTCATCTTCTCCTGTGACTTCCAAAAGTGACAAATCATTCCTGCCAGCTGGACGTGTTTGTTGTCCTGTAACTTCCAACCAGTCCCATGCCTGAGGCAACCTTAACTCATTCATTCCCAGTAAGGTATCGTTAAAACAGATGGCTAAAGAAAGCCACATGCATTTTTAGAACAATACAGAAATATTCCAGATGCCTCACATACCTCTTCATCTACATTTACTAGATATGCCCTTTCCTTTCCAACAGAAATACTTAGGACAAGTCTTAGTAAACTCACTATTGAATTAGATTTGTGCTTAAATTTTACGCAGACTTGGATAATGTCCAGCACTCGCAGTGGATTAGGAAAAGCTCTCAGTTTTATCAACTCTTTCATAGTAATGGTGTTGTTTCAGATTCCTCTGGATGAAGTACATACCCCAGCAAAGCATCCTGCCACAAAGGCAGCTGGCTTAATAAGCAACAAAGCTATAGAATAGTGTAGGAACCTTTCTGAACAGAAGTCAGAAGTTTTCTCTTAAAAATAAAAATGCAAAATGATTTTTCAAGTGTATTGCATCCTCTGTCAGGGCACAGCGATAATCACCCTATCTGAGGAGGTGCTTCTGGAGCCAGTTGCACCTACTTGGATATTGTCCTTTGCAGCACCCCCTTGACAACACCTCCACTCCCAACCCAGCCATCCTCCCTCACCGATGAAGCACAGGTGGCAGACAAACAACGCTTACCCCTGGATGTGCCAAGTACTTTGTTGTCTTAGTTGACAACAAGATCAGCTATTGCTCCACAGTTCTTTCATAGGTACAAAAAGACTCATTACCTCTGCGCAAAGGGAGAAATAAAGGGGGTTTAACAGGAAACTTCGTAATTAGGAAGCACAATTTAAGTCCTGGTGTATATACGCCCCTTTCTGAGTAATCCCACTGCATGCAGCTTCTCGTAACTTAATGCTGTTCCCTAACAAAGTTTCTAACCTTAGCCAGACTTTGACTTATACTGTTAGAGAAAATTAATTTCAAGAAGTCAGTTACACAATTCACATTAGTTCAGGAAACCACATCATTTTGCAGATACAAACAGGACAAACAGCCACTGGGCAAACTTGCAATATATCAGAGCCCTCTCAATGCACCTTGCAGCTAGGTTATATTTCGCTCTAACCTTATTTTGAGAACAAGGTCAGTCAGGTCTTGTGTTTGGGAAAATGCGGGACACAAATCTTGCAGGCGGCACCTTCTGAGCCCCTCAGAAAGGGACGCTCCCCACTGGAGGTGGCATTCACTTCTGCCAGCCCTGTGCCCTGAGAGCAGACAAGAGGTGCGAGTCCCAAGAACCACTCACTTGTAGCATCAAATCTTGCACTGCTGAGCTATGTATGCAAAAGCAGCTCTCTTTGCACACAGCAATAAGCCAAGAGACCATTTGACACTGACCAAGTATTTTCACAGAACACTTGAGGCTATAGCCCTCTGAGAGCCATGGCGTATCATCACACACATTGCTGTTTCATGCTTTCTGCCCGTTTAGATCTCTCCCTGCCCCACTTTCTGCAAAGGATGAATTCAAAGCCTATTTAGCTCTTTCAGGATCTGAGGCAGGGAATATCAAGCACAGAGCTGGGCTAACCAAGCATAGACTGCATCTCTGAAAAGCCTCAGCTATGATTTGAGACAACTTTTTTTATCCATTAAAATAATCTGTGGAGGCTTGACTCTCCTTCCCCCACAGACCAACTGATCCAAGGCTGTACAGCTGAATTACTGGCTTGAATCAGCTTTGACACTTTAGGCAAGCTAATTAGGGGTGTGAAAGTCAACATTTACCACAGTTGCTTTTTCATCACTGGTGACATTGCTTTTGCCAACACTCAGCACGAGCTATTTGCCTTTAACAAGCTTTACCAGATGATTCCACCCGCTCCACCCCCAACCCCCAACCCCCTGAC
This sequence comes from Charadrius vociferus, assembly GCF_000708025.1. Lineage (NCBI taxonomy): Eukaryota > Metazoa > Chordata > Aves > Charadriiformes > Charadriidae > Charadrius > Charadrius vociferus. Next base: position 2,508,112 of record NW_009648717.1, on the reverse strand, counting down.
TTCAGCTCCAGGGTTTAGTCTGAGGTTCAGCACAGCCATCCCTACAGGCCGGGCAGCAGGTCATGCTGAGCCTGTCTTTAACACCAAAGCTTTGTCCTGCTGTTTAAGTACACGCAGGAGCAGTGCTGGGACCTCCAGCTCAGCTGTAGCTCTGGCATCCAGCACTGCAAAAGCCAGCTCTGCCCAGTGCCCAACTCCTTCTGCAAAATTTAACGCTTGGGATCCCAGCAGAAAGCAATTCTAGCAGGTACGGCTCTGCTATGGGCCCTGGGCTGCCAGAAGGGGTCAAGTAACACGTGCTTACAACCAGGGTATCATCTAGAATCTAGTTACATAAACTAAATAATCCGATGTAATCAGAGAAACCTCAGACAAGTTGGCTCTGGCATTTCAAGAGAGCGTCTGTTATTGCTATTATATGTACTGGTATGGTAAGTCCAGGCTTACTGCTCACTGGAAACAGCTAATGGTTAGCACAGGAAAGTTTGGCACAAAAAAAAAAAAACCAAAACCAAACCATGACAGGTGGTGTAATGAAGACCCAGAACTGTGGCTGTTCCTCTCACTAAGAAGCAGTAATTGTAAGGTTTTTTCAGACAACTTTCTCTCTCACCTTATGCTCCTTCAAGTGCTTCCTGATTTTGCACTGAAAAGGCTGAGAAATGGAAGTAGAAAAGTCATTAAGACTTAACAGAAAGGAAGCAAGCTGGAAAATCTTGTTCAGTGCTTTCCTGTCTAGTACATGCAATGCTTGACAAGGTCAGGTTCTCACTGTACCACTCAGGATAGCTAATTTTGCAGCATTAGAACATTTATAGCCAGAACATTAGAACATTTATAGCCAGAAATAGAAAAGTAATAGCAGAAGGAATAACAAAATTGGAAGACAGCTGTCTGGTTACCTGTGGTGGTATCTAAGCAAAAGAGGCTGTTAATTCTTTTCGCTCCTGTTTGTTGGACCCTTCCTTTCATCTCCGGGACTATGCTCAATTCCCGATACCTCACCCCAATTGCTATATGCCACCAGCAACCTGGGCTGTAGCCGTTTCTGTTCCTGACAGGAGCAAAAAAACTACTGGAAGCTCTTTTCCTCTCATAAGGATCCCCTAAATGCAAAGGACCAGCAGCACAAAACACAGGACTTGCTTAGCTATGCCGATGGAGGCACACCGGGCTGATACACAAAGAAGGTGGTTGCCCCTTTCCCTGCTCTGCAGGCAGCACGGCGCTGTGCACAGACCAGACTGAGGTCTGCTTTTGGGCATCGGCAGCTCTGTCCCCTCCCACCACCTGTGTTTTACATCAGTCACCTGGACTCAAAGTAGGTTAGTTCAGACACTCCGCAACATTAAACTTCATTTTACCTCTGCTATGAGGACAGATTTTTCAGCATAATTTTAGTCTTTTCTTCTAAGACACTATTAATAATGATATTAGAGTACAATTCAGTGACAGTCATCAGCATTAAGTCTGTATAGAAATGCCATTGTATTTAAATATGCAGATTAATCTTACGCACCTTTTTTTCTTCAGAGCACATAGTAATGGAAAACAGATAGCATCTAATTATGCCATTCATTTTGTGAGCGTAAGGCTACTGTTTGTTTTAATCAAACATCCTGCTGCAAAAAGCTATCAATAGATGTGACTCATTACCTTTCCTACCTTGGCCAAATATCGTGCCCGACAATCCAACCACCTCTGCGAGCCAGAAGTTCTCTAACCTAGATGCAGGACAACTGCCCGTCTCTGAAGCAGGCAGCAGTCGCTGGAGAGCATGGGGACAGCCCAGCGAGCACACGGCCAGTGGCATGCCCTCCCCAGTGCTCCTCCAGAGAGGCCCTTACCCTGAGCAAGCCATTTTACACAGATTTCTCCAGGACAACTCGGCCAGCCTGGGGCAAGTAGCTTGGCAACCCAAAGATAGGCGTTTTGCAGATTTATCGAGCTGTTCTTTCCTCAGTTCTCCAAGGAAACTAAAAATTACCCACAGCAATTAATAGTTAGACTGAACCCAAGAAGTTTTGCCCATTAGGCCGCATCATATGTTCAGTCTTTTGCCACAGGAACAGGAGTACCAGCCTCCTCAAAGAGCCCCCTCAGAGGCGCTGTAGGTGCCCCTTTTCAGCAGCACCTCTCCAGACCCGCTCTGAGAAACGGGAGCGGCTTAGAACAAGTGGTGCAATAAATGGAATTTGATACCGCAGTCACTGTGCTGCCTAATCCCCAGTCTACACGTCTGTCCTGTCAGGCTTTTTAGGTCATAGATATTTGCTTCCCTTGGTATTATTCCCAAACTTTACCTGAAAAGCAGCACAGTTACAGGAATTGCATCTTACCCTGCTGTAATTCAGCACATTACACTGCAAACTGTATTTGAGAATAACCTGTGTGGATTTCTAGAAAGAAAAACATAAGATTTGTTTTACAGTAACATTTGTCCAGAATTGAAGACATATGCTTAAAATAGCTGGGTTTGAAGAGGCCAGCACAAGTAGTACTTCCAGTGCAGCTGAAAGAAACAATATTTGCTTAGCAAAACATGAGTCCAGGATCTTGGCAGAAAGAACTTATTTTCCTCAAACAATTGTCAGGATTTTTTTTTTTTTTTAATAAAATTAGGAGTTGATCTTCCAACTAGTGAACACCACTGAACCCAGCTGATCAGACTCCTCCAAAACCAGAGTTTTGCTTGAGAGAGTCATTTACGCTACCATATTTTCATGGTATTTTAGAAGTTCCGAAAACTTCTGAAGAGAGTATTTCTTAACTCTGAGTAGCTGTTTGCTAATGCCAGGAGGTGGATTTTCGTCTTGCTGCTGACTCTCATATAAGCATTGAGGCATTATGAGTTTTTCCCAGCTGAAGTATCCAGTTGCCTTCTTGTTTGCTTATGCAGGTGTTTTACGTAATAGCCCCAGTAAGGCTGACGCTTTCGGAAAGCAGCTGCAGCATAGGCAGCATTGTAAGAGCTCACCACCAACAGTTTAGCTGACCTCTAAGAGCACAAGAAAACAAGTCCTACGCCCTCTAATATTCAAGCAAATTGAAGTGTTCAAATTGCATTATGATTTTGCACTGCTAGTAAGAACACCTGATAAGCAACACCCTAATGCTCTAAAGGGATCAAATACCGCAAAATGTAAACAGACACAGTAAAATGGGGGGGAACGGGACAGCACTAAAACTGTTTCCCATCTAGCTTTAGCCATACTTAGTCCTGACTCTGACTAATGTAGCTAAATAGGTACTCAATTCAAAGTTCTTATACTAAAGAATAAAATTATCAAGAAAAATCTGGAGTTAGATTATTTACCAGAGAAACACACAGAGGATGTCTAACTGTCCTTCCCAAGCTTAAACTTTCCCTTTTAATCAGGTTTGTAAGTCTGCTGCTGCTTTCAGCTGAAGGAGCAAGCGACCCTCCAGCAGGCAGGCCTATCAAACTTCCATAAGGCAACTGTCTCAGAAATAAATCATTTAAAGACCCTTAAAAACAGCTCAATTTCCTTTCAACCAATCAAAGATGCAGCCTTCACCCCTTTAAATACCTGACTAGATGAGCCCAGCTGGAAGCTCATTTTCCTAGGATGGGAAGGAAGGACCTTCTCCAAGGACTTAACTCCTTCCCTGCCTGATGAAGGGTGAAACTTCACAAGCATTTCTCTTTTATGTCAGTAACTACACTATGCCCGTTAGCCTGCAGAAGAGAAGGCTCAGGGAAGATCTCACTGGTGTGTATGAATATCTGATAGGTAGGAATAAAGGGGATGGAGCCAGACTCTTCCCAGGGGTATCCAGTGACAGGACACGAGGCGTCAAGCGCAAACTGAAGCACAGGAAATTCCACTTAAGGAGAAAGAAAAACTTTTTTACTGTTAGGGTGGTAAAACATAGGAGTAGAGCTGCCAAGCAGATTGCAGAGTCTCTGTCCTTGGAGACACTCTAAACCCAACTGGACGTGGTCCTGTGCAACCTGCTGGAGCTGACCCTGCTTTCAGTGGGAGTCAGGCGATATGGTCTCCAGAGGCCCCTTCTCACCTCAACCGGCCCGTAATTCTGTGTCCCTGCAGTACAGCACTGGCACAGCACCTATCACAGGGCAGATTGGTACCCACTGTAGTGTGACTGTACGTGATCCTCTGACACATGTAACTCTTTCTCCATGTGAGTATACCTGTGAAGACACCTCGAGTCCCAGGAACTAAAAATGTGATTTTGGATGAGTGATGAGGCTGAAGTGGGAGCCTCTGCCTTCCTTTGGGAAACCCCATGCAATAACCAATTAAATAGGCTTAATTTTTTGCAGCTTTATTGATTCCTCCTTGAAGTCACATTTTTTAACCTCACTTCTCCCCACTTCCTTTAGTTTTTCCTTTACAGTTTACCCAAATTCAAGGGTACGTGTCAGTGCATCACCCCCAGCTGTGCAGTGTCTGAGTACATTTAATTCTTTCCTTTAGCACAAAGGGATTATTATTCCATTTGATTTTAATCAGCTTCTGGGAATACACCCAGCCATTCTCCTGTGCAAGTTGTCCTTTGTATGAGGATTCTGTTTTTAGAAGCGTCTCACGTGAGCTGGATCAAGGATTAGCAGTGGGTATTTCCAAGCACTCGTGGTCACAGTTAACATCCTTTAGGCTTTTTTCTGCTATCAGAAGGAAAAAAATCCTTCCTGGGGTACTTGAGTCTGAAAGAGAATCAAACAATTCAGTGGCCAAGCAATACCAGAGCCTCCCATACCAGAATAGTCCCATGATTTGCAGGCAGTTACATTCTTGTCAGAACAGGGCAGCAGGAGGATCTGCTAGAAATCTTTTTGAAAGAGCTTTTAAGCTGTGGATTTGGCACAAGCAAGGCCCTGTTTCTACAGCCTCACAGGGAACACAGAAGAAAACCTTCCTTTTCTGTGCCCTATGCCTGCGTGGATCACTCCTCCGTTAAGGCTTATCTACCTTTCACGTAATAAAGCCTGCAAATTAATCAAGGGAGGCAGCAACAGGCCGAGACTTTCAAGACAGAGTTTCTGCCTCCTCCAACTTGCACAGCTGCCGTTTCTACAAGTTTATTTGTTTTACCTAGCACCCAGTCCACCTCAGCAGAAAAAAAGGTGGCTGCAAGCCTGCAGGAGCTCTACACCTTTGTGTTCCTCGTAGTGTTAAAGCAAGTGCCTCAGCCTCTCACCATTTGCTGCTACAGGACAGAGAAACATTATCCTAATTTTATCACAATGACTTGAACAAGGTATGCAAGAGGTCATTCGCTGAAGCAGGAATTCAACCCAGAGATCCCAAACTATCCTTTGCCCTTGCCGTATTGATATCTTAGCCTATCTGCTTCAGTTTCAGAAAGGATGTGATAGCTGAATTGCTGAGGGTTATAGCTCCAGGGTATGTTCCTGACCAAAACACTGTTACCTGGCAACTTCATCCTGCCAGCTGTGAAATCAGCCCACGAAAGGAAGGGTAAATGACCATACGATGCTAACTGTGCCTGAGCAATCCCCCTCTCCATAGTGACTGCAGGCAGGAGCCACCACGGTCTTCAGTGTTGACAGTATAGGTCTGTGAAGGAAAAGAGAGCCGCGCCTGCACTGGCTTTTAACTGCTGCTCAGAAGCTGAGCTTGTTACCCTCAACACAAGCTTACACCCGCTTTGGGAGTCCAAATCCTCACCCCCTGCTTGGGCTGATTCCCAAACAAACTATATATCTCTCTCTCCCCGTCCCCAAACACGGGATGCATTAAAACATTAGTTTCTGTAAATATGAGTGCTGTCAAAATGGTCTGTTGAACTGATAAGGTACCCGGGAGCTGCAAGAGTTCAGTGCCTACTGTGTGCACATGCTGTGTACCTGCTTAGGGACCACAGTAAGTGAAAAGCAATACTTCCGTGCCCTGAAACCCATAAACAAGAACAGCTTTGACCTGGTAACTGCCTAATCCTTTATCCAAAAGGCAAACTAGCCCTTCTGCCCTCCCCTCCTGTTCTACAGGCAGAAGGTGTGCTCCACAGCCACCTTTTAATTTAACAGCAAACATTTCACAGAGCTTGAAGTGTTACGCAGCAAAATAAGGCACAACAACATGAGAGTAATACCAAGCAATACAGTGCTTTAAAGTACTCTTAAAAAAAAAGAAAAATCAACCCAAAACTTTATTTAGTAGAAAACTTTCAGAAGACAAAATTAGTCTGTTTGAAGTATTACACTGACAACATACTCATTAAAGACAATTCCCGTTCTCCTAAGGTGTAATCCCGTTTCATACTGCACCCTTTATTCATTGCTTTCATCCTTACAGAGAGGCTGTAAAGTTCTTCTTCTGCAATGCCATCAAAAAAGAAGTCCTCATTGAAGATGGGATTTCTGCTTCTCTTTATAACAGTGCTTCTCTGCTTCTGTGTTTTCCCTGGCACCAGGGAGAACGTGATACAGCAGTTGATGTTTTTGGGCTCTACAGAGTCATCATATAACCCCTCTGCACTGATGAGGCGGATCCGCAGCCGTTCATTTTCTGAGCAGTATTCAGCCGACAGCCTCAACCTGCCTCCCTTGTCCATTACCACAGCACTCTCTCCCACTAGCCTCTCCCGGCTGCAGGTCAGGTCCAGGGGAAAGATGGGAGGACAGGACACGCTAGAGCTACGCGTGGCAAGCAGCCCCTCTGAGGCCCGCCTGATGGCACTGGGGCTGTTATCAGTAGAGCTGCTCTCCTCTGTAGAGAGAGAATTGTTTCTGGCCACGCTGGATTTGTTCTTGGCTTTCAGCGCTCGGCAGAGCAATCCCTCCTGACTTTGTGTTTTGATCAAGGAGCAGGATCTGGGAGGTGACCTGCTAAGAAGCGGAGAACTGAAAGGAGAGGAATCACTGGAGGAGGCAGTATCGCTGTCACAGGCACCTTGCCTGTGCAGGGAGAGATGCTTGGGAGGCAGCCTCACCGAAGCAAAGCTGATAGCAATGGGGTTAGACATACTCCCTTTGCCGCTGAACGTGTTTGCTCTGGATCGAGAGAGCATCAGGCTGGGCAAAGCACCACGTGGGTCACCGTGGAAGATGGACTCCTTTCTCCTGGTGTGGGGACTCTCCAGCAAAGTGCAGAAGCCATAGGAAGTGGGGGCTCTGGGAAAGTGAGGCAGGGAGAGCGCTGCTTGGGACTGTGGGTCTGAGTTAGTGCTTTCTTCCTCCAGGGCTGGGATCTCTTCAGCACTTTCCACCTGAATGAGATGTGGCAAAGAAGAGCTAAGGCTGTAATCAGAAGAATTAAGATCTGTATCCTCTGAACCGTGGTCCTGGCGGGAGCCAGTGCCCTTAACAGGGCCAGAGCTGGTCAGCCTGGGGGGAATGCAGAATTCAGGGATTCTGTCAGGGGTGAGCACATTAGGAAAAGCAACAGCTCCCAGTCGGGCTTTTTCAGGCAGATTTTGGCCAGGCGGCAGTCCCAGGAAGGAGCAGCTAGGGAGGCTTCCGTTTTCATGTGATGCTCTGATCTTTTCAAAGAACCACATCACTGTAGCTGGGCAGGAGTTCCTCAAAGAGGAAGAGCTTGAAGTACAAATCCACCTGCAGACACAGAGATGCAAAAGTACTTGAATATCCTTCTTGGACACACTAGAGCTAAGCAAGGCACAGAGGATGCCATTCAAGGCAGGACTGGCACAAGCCCAGTCAATCCACAGGTTCAAAACAGCCCCTGCCCAGCACATTATCTTTAGCAAAGTCGAATAGATTTTGCCACAAGAACAGAACTAAACCACTAAAGAGATTGAACAGCATCGAGTTCAAAGGGGAAAACGTCCCTCCTCTGATAAACCCCACCGCGTTTCTCCCTTAGCAGCAGACGTACCTTGTCAAGTGCAACCCACTCGTTCTTTCCAGCAGCCCTCGCTCGCTGCTAACCGGCCTCGGCCACCCTGGGCGGCTGCAGACGAACACCCCGCCGCCCGCCCCCAGCCGGCCCTTTTCTAGCAGCGCCGGGCGCCTCCCACCCCTGCCGTGCCGGCGGACGGGGGGGGCCCGCACCCCGCCCCCGCACCCGCG
>NW_009648717.1:2481107-2499885 GCF_000708025.1 Charadrius vociferus | reverse complement strand
ACGACCGCCGTACGCCCCCGCGGAGCAGCAGCGGCGCCCGGCGCTCCGCACCCGCCTGCCAGCGCTCCCCCGTGTACCCCGGGCAGCCCCTCGTCCTTCCTCTGCTTCCCGTTTCTTTTTGATTGATATCTGTTTACAGAGGCGTCCCGAGGTGTCCGGCGGTTAACTAACAGAGCCAGAACAAAGGCAGCATTGTCTCGATGCTTCTTTTTTTCGCGGCATCCTGGCAGGTTTCCAGCATCAGAGCAGTAGGAAGTGGGGATTGCGGTTTTTCAAGTTCATTTGAAAAGAACTTTGCTGCTTTTTCGCATCTGGATGTTCCTCGGCCCCCCATTATCCACAAAGAAAATGGGACAACTGAGCCCTGACCCAGTGCCCTATGACTGATACCGGGCCACAGCAAAAACAGGGATGCAGATGCAGTGAGGAGAAAGACACGGCAGGAAACACTTTGGCAAGTCACCTTGGAATGGAGTATGTTAAAAGTACAGGCACAAGTGACACTTCACAGGCACTGCACAGAGCCAGGTGGGATCCATGAACTTTCTCACCGCAGTTCTGCAATGCAACACAACTTGAACGCACCTCTGCAAACTCTTTGTAATTATTCTGCAAGCTGCAAATAGGAATCCCAAGCGCAAAGCACGGGAGGCCGGCCAAACAGATTGGCTAACGCTCAGCTGAAGCTGTATGCCCGTAACACAGTGACAGCAGACAAATAATTTTGTATCTTTCCTTTTCCCACCGAAGAGCTAAAGTTCATGTTTACTGAGTGCTTGAAACAGACCAGATGTGCTCAGAGAAAATAAATCAAGTGGGTTACAGGGGCAGGGAACATTTTGAACTTGCTGAAAGATTTAGCTGGCTACACCCATGTTCTGGGGGTGAGCCTTCCCTCTCTCCTGCTTGTTTTACACCAGTTAAGCTTCACTTTCATAATAATCCTCTAGTGATTCCAACCAGAGAAAATTCTTTCTGCCGTGCTTTGTAAAAAGGTTCAGGACACCCCAAATGTCCTAGTAACATTCCCATTATCAGTCCTTTTGCAGTTTACTTAAATGGACTTCCTTGCTGTGTATGTGGTTCAAGTAGTCTCCTATATAATTTAGAGGCTTCCAGAGAAGGTTCGTGCTTTCCCCACCTAATGATACTTTTCAGCAGCACAGTAAGACGAGCCATCGGAGCCACTGGGATGCTCTCCTTTGGGAAGCAGAATGTGTGCTGCATAGCTGTTACCCGTTCAGACCAGGCAATATAGTCCGATACATAATGCATTACATACTTTGTAGCTTCCAAAGAGTAAGTGAGCCTTGTTCCAATATATACATCTCTGCTTTTAATACCAAGGAAAGATTTGACTCTAAAAATGGAGAAAAATGAAGGAAACTGAGCTTTTTAGTGGGAACCTCCAGTAACAGTTCACAGAAATAGTTCAGATATGGCAATCACGGCAATTAGCCTCAGGTATGCTAAGTCCACAGCTAGCATCAGGCAGTAGTGAAATAAAGTAGCTACACTGTTTTAGGTATTTAATTTCATAGAATCACCGAATGGTTAGAGTTGGAAGGGACCTTAAAGATCACCTAGTTCCAACCCCTCTGCCATGGGCAGGGGCACCTTCCACTAGACCAGGTTACACAAAGCCCCATCCAGCCTGGCCTTGAACACTTCAAGGGATGGAGCATTAATTTCCATTAATGGCACTTGATTTCCATTTTAGTGTCTTTAGGCTTCCTCTACAGTTAGTGAAAAGAGCTAGGGTTTTTCCAGAGGGTGATTTGGAGTCTCCTGGTCTGTTGCCTCTCTCCCCCTGGTGACTGCAAAGAGGGAGCAGGTGCCTACCATTGGGTGGTACACATTCTCCCCTTCCTAATAAAGCCTGCACTTTATAGCCATTTAACAGATTGCTGATGTGCTGGGAGTTCAGCAACACTTAAGTACTTGTACATCCCCCATGGAAATAGGCACTCAAATGTATGATTAGCTGTTTAGCTTCCTGTGTTCAAAATGGTTTCTCTTTCCTTGATTAGCTTCAGAGCATAATTAAAATACCCTGCCAACAAGGCTTCCTGTTGCTAAAAAAAAAAAAAAAAAAAAAAATGTGTCTGCAATAAACCACTTTTAAACCGGAAGGGATATAATTTGTGGCAATGCTTTATTATAACTCCTGTACTAAGTAACAGGTGAAACCCTGGGACCTGGCCAGGGGCTGGAAAAGGAAATCTCCCCGAGCAACACGGGACCAAGTCTGGATTTTTCCTTCATCTGTTGCACTGATTTTATTTCTCTCCTGCGGGCGGGGGGGGGGGAGCCGCGCCGGTTGCCGGGCCGGGGGGACACCGCGGCGGGCCCCGGGCACCACCTGCCGGCCGCGGCACGGAGGGGGTTTGGTCAGGTCAACAAATTGGAATCGGCCAAAACGCGCTGAAACCTACCCTGCCAGATCCCTGGAAAGCTTCCCGTTCTTGTTTAACTGAGCTGATGCAAATTTTTAATTCAGTATTTCGTTTACAAATTATTTCATTCTCCTGCAAACAATAGCAATGTCCTGGTTATTGATTTAAAAAAAAAAGTGGTAATTCTACAAGCTCCTGAGCACGGGAATGTTGCGCGTACACACACGAACTACCATAGCGTATTTCTGTAAAGGGAGTAGAACATCATTACCCTGTACAACTGTAGGGCCTGTCCAGTGCAGCTATCTACCTGCAATAATTACACACATTCAGTACTGTTTTCCTCATCTGCACCATTGACACTGACTGGTTCAAGGGCCTGGAAGCACACGGGGAAACCTTTCACTCGGGTCAGTGGTTTACAGTGGGTAAAGGCAGGAGGTCTTTAGGAGCTGACAGCCTTTGGATGATGTGCACCAGAGGAGGTGAAGCCCTCCTTGTCCAGCCACGATGAGTGGGAAGATGAAAAGGAAAAACTTCTGGCCCTGCTGGGGAAGGAGGAGGTGAGGAAGACAGGCAGGGATGAGACAGCACATAACAGCTTGCCACTCTTAAAGCAACAGAAAGGGCTTAGTGCATTATACTACCTAAAATATGCAAAATTTCCACAGGCTTCTGTGAAAATAAAAAACCCTGTTCAGTTTTATTTTCCTAAAGAAAGCAGCTGCAGTTCAGCTGCAGTTTCTTGAAAAAAAACCCTTCAATCAACTGAGAGGTACTTAGACTTATTTTTCAATAGAGATTAGTATCATGATCAAATTCATAGCATATTGATTAATTCCTGTCATTTTGACAAAGGTCAAAGATATCTATTGGCAGTCTGCTCACCACTTCTGGCCTAAATCAAGTCACTCTGCATCACTTGTATAGCAGTACAAAGTAGTCAGAAAGGTTCAGCAAATCTAATCTGAAAACTTTATCTTTCTTCTCTTATTTGATATCGTATAGTAGCTTATATTTTACCTCATCAGCAAAGGCAAATTTCTGCATAGCTTTATGAGAAGTGTCCATGTTCCTTTAAATGAACAAATGAAAGAACAGATGCCCAAGTGCTGCTTGGCAGCAAGAGCACAGGAGTGGCAGGACCCTTGAGGCACTTTGGGACTTTATGCAAAGTATCTCAAGTACTTTGTGTTGCAGCAGCATGAACTGTAAAAATCTAAAGGTACAAACTAAAGAATTTGTTCTTTCTAGCATATTACATGGGCCTGTGATGAGAAGCTGACGTTTGCAGTGCAAAAATCCAAGAAGGTTACACTGTCCCTAATTCCACTGCCACTGAAGTCAGCAAAAAAATCTCTCAGTCTGAAATACAGGACTATACAGGGATCTAACTGCATTTGTCTTTAAATGCCTTTCCATGTTTACAATGGAATTACACCCAATTCCAGGCAGTATTTACTTCATGTCTATTTAAAATCTGCAAACATATTTTCATTATTTTTTCTACATGATGTTAGATTTCTTTTCCTGCATCCTTTTAAAATTTCTTTTCCCTGCATGCTTTTTTTTTTTTTTTGCATGCATTCATTGCAGGTTTTAAGACCCCGTAATGTAAAACCCAGCTTCCAGCATGAAACATACTTCAGATAAAGCATAGTATCCAAGGCCAATAAGATTCCTATTTATGGAAACGCCAGTCTAGCATTTTAATGGGTTAAAGAAATATTTACCCCTGCAACAATTTGGTGCCCAGGAGTAGATGAGCTGTTCCAGTCCACTTTCTCTGTCATGCATTTTAACGTGAAGGCGGAGTCTAACTTTCACTAACAGCAATTCCCTGCTCTAGCTGTGTAAAGGAACCCTCTCAGGAGACATGAATATTTATAAACCTGGGAGAAGAGAGATAATCACTCTAAGGAAAAGGGGAATTAAGCCTTTCTTGCATTGTCTGCATTCAAGAAACCTACCAGTAATGACTAACATCCTTTCTGAAACTGCTTATCTCCTTTAAAGCTTAAATGGCATCATATGAGAAACATTTTATTCCATTCTCTCAAACACAAATAAGAGTTTGGCTATAAACTTTCACCAGCAACTAATATAAATTTCTGATTAGCCTCATTCCTTATTTCCTACCCAATCAGCTTGGTTACATTGCTGCTAGTGCATAAGCGATTGTTTAGTACTGATTTTACCCTGAATGATAAAAAAGACGCAACACTTCCCTCCAAAATACACCTACTTTACTTACCAACAGTTAGTGATTCTGAACATCCATCAGAAACGTTTTGCCTAGATTTTATTCTACCACTTCAGAAGCATAAAAAACAATACATTATTTTATTATGCAAGTTTAGTTTCTATAACCATCACTAACAAGACAGAGCACTCCTGGCATAGAGCAAGTTCTACTACAAAAAGAGGAGCTGGTCACAAAGAAAAGCAGATCACTGGCTCTGATTGGATTGACTGAATACCTGAAGGTAACTTTGCTGGATGATAAAATTAGTTCTTGCTTACCATTGCCCTTCCCCTTGAAAAGATTTGAAAGTTTTGACTTAAATGCACATCACTGATTTAAGTGCCTACAGTCAACAAAGCCTGCAGAACAGAGTGACTTTTGCAGGCGAATAGATTTTTCAGAATTCCCTATCTACAAAGTTAGTACATATTCAGACCAACAGGATAAGGAGGTTCTGGATACGCATATTCTCTTCTGTGGGTCAGTTGTATACCCCTTACAACAATCAGATGCATTACAACACCTGAATCCAGGCAAAACACATGGAAACAGAAGGTTTTGGGGTTACAGAGAACACACACATCATCATAGACAGCATTATACATATATAGCAGCTTCATGGATTTTACTCAGGAACAAATCAAAATCTAACACCAACTAGTCAATGAACTGGAGCAATATGCTTATGTAATATAGCAGGTTATCAGGCTTGTCTTTGTCCAGTGAAAGTAAAAAGTGATATACTGTGGGAAAGTATGAAACATTCCTAGTGAGAGCTGGAAACACTGAATAGTCTCATAAAATGCCAATAAGAAACTGAAACTCAGCTTGGGGTGTACCAGTATTGCTAAGAAAAAGCCTCAACATTTTTTTCTAGAATATAATGCTGCAACTATCTTATCTTGGGATCTCCAGAATTACCCAGATTCAAATGGTACTTGTTTAAGTCTCTTATTTGTAATGTTACAGTTTTCTGTTGTTTTAATGACAGTGTTTCTAATTGGATTGATAGGATTTTTTTTTTCTGCTCACTGTTCCACTGTAGTTATAATGCTGTGGCCAACATGGTACTACTGATAAGCAGTACAATGGACTAGAGACCTGTTACACACAAAGATAACTTTAGACATTAATGGAAAATTAGATGCATCTTTCACAACAGTGTCACATAAAGAACTCAAGACTGCCTATAAATTCATCAAGCAGACTCGTAACACTGTCGGAAAGAATGGAACCAGAAAAATATTTTAAAGGCTATTAGGGTCATGAAATTTATCACACAACAGGTAATTCATTATCTGCATTTCCCATGCTTGGAGTGAAATGAGCTCCATTGCTTAGTTCAGCCAATTACCTGGAAAAGCAAGCTTCTGCACACGGATAACCAGGATAAAATTCAGCAGCAGGGCAGAGTGGATTTCCTAGCACCATCAGAGGGTTCAGCAGACACCCAATTAGCCTGGGCCATTTAGGTAAGCTGATGAAAGGATCCTAAAGAAGGCTGGAACTGGCTTGAGAAAGGAAGAAAATAAGAGAAAGGGAGATTATTTAATTGAAAGAAATATGATGGGCAGAATGACTCTGCTTGTTCTGCTTTCTTCTGAAAAAAAGGGGGACTCTCTGCTCTATTGCACCATTCCAACTTAGAAGCAAGAGGAATGTGTGACTCTCAGTCAAGTCTTGGCAAATTGCTGCCCTGTCAGTGACTTTCTGTGACTAAATCTTAAAGTTCAAAAGGGAAAAGGACTGAGGGACTCAAAAGGAGACTGCTGGTGCTCCTGTATCTGTGAGGCCACTGTTCGGAAGGGTGACAGGAAAGTGTTCGGTCTTCCACCAGTGAATTAATATTATCAGTATGGTTAAAGGATGTCTGATCAGAAAGATGATATCACAGTTTTGTTGCTATGGATGTACACTCACTCTGACAGGCCTCTTATAAGATCACAGCCAGGCTATGCAGGTGCAGACACAAGGAATGGAAATTTAATTTCCTCTAATCAAAGATTTACATTCCATAGATTAGTCTGCAAGTGCCCTTAATCTATATTCTGGAAGTCATGGCAGTACCAGAGGTGCATAGGTTGGCCATGCATTCAGGCTGTCAGACCCTGGAATACCACAGCCACCATGGATGAACAATGAGAGACAATGATGTAATGTCAGGAGAGACAGAGCATTCTGGGGTATGCTGTGGTTCTTCTAGCAGCGATAGTTTAACATCAGCAGCTAGAACCAGTGAACACAAATAAGTCACACTGTTGCAATGGTTTAGGATGTAGTAGCTCATCCTAAAAAGCAGTGTTGAGGCAACGCCTCTATGAACTGGCAGCCCTGAAAGCAAGCGTGAAATGCTTTTTTCTGTTCTGTCTGGTGGGATTTAGGGTACAACTCATTTTACAAACAGAGTCTTCACAGTTTCAACTTTTTAAGTGACCCTCTGGCGTATTCTGTCAATGCAGAACTGGAGAAGAAAAAGGAAAATATGATGACTTGACATCAAGCAAATGTAATTGGGAAAAGGACTTAAAAACACTCTCCCTAAAGGATAGATATGTCTCATCTTGACACTGGAAGAAAGCCTATGATTTCTCCCTAAATCTGACTCTTTTGAACTGCATTAGAGGACAAGCACACATGGGTGGGAGCAAGCCTCATAGCAAGACAGAAGGAACACATATCCAAGGGACTGGTGTATAAACTGCTTTGTTAGTATCACATAAGTTTTAAAGGGCTGAACATGATGAAAAACTAAAAATTCCTATGATGCTTCCCAGGAGTTTCAGCTCTGTATTGCAGACTCTGTGCTTCTTTCAAGAACTCTGGGATATAGTGAAACCAGACACAGAACTGCCCCCAGACCAATGTGTTCAGGTCACTCTTCTTTTGTGGAAGATTGACTTCTTATTTGAGAAAACAGCCTGGGCTGTCACCTACCAGGCTAGTTCTGTAAGGCGTGAAAGTTTCATGATTTCTGAAAACAGAAATCTGACATGGGTGGGAGAGCTTATGCTGTAAGACCCTCCATGGGCATGTTGTAGATTCAGTTGACTGCCAGGTGATCAACATCTCTAAATGTGATAAAAGAGCTTTCCTCCCTTAAACCTGGATTCCTCGTCTAGCACTGAGTTCAACCTAGGTCGCTTGTTCCCTCAATACATAGATCTAGCCTGGTTTCAGGGCAGGCTTCTCTCCACTAGGCCAGGTAAATGCTTCTAAGGATTTCCTGAAAAAAGTCCACCAAGCAGATCAGCTGTTTTCACAGGGATGTGCTGTGTTATGGCAGTAGTGACCACCATTCATCTCATGGCTTTGTAAAGTTACTGTGCTGTGGCTTGTATCGGGATACACCCCAGTTAATGAAATTTGAGGATTATAGCTTCTATTTTTCTCAGGGTAAAAATAAAATCAGGCAGTGCAACTTTATAATGTATAGAATAGAATATTTCATTTGCAAAGGACCTACAATGATCAACTAGTCCACCTGCCTGACCACTACAGGGCTGACCAAAAGTTAAAGCACATTATCAAAGACATTGTCCAAATTCCTCTTAAAACACTGACAGAGCTAGAGCATTGAATACCTCTCGAGGAAGCCTGTTCCAGCGTTTGACCACCCTCTCGGTAAAGAAATGGCTCCTCATGTCCAGTATAAACCTGCCCTGGCACAGCTTTGAACCATTCCTACATGTCTTATCACAGGATACCAGGGAGAAGATACCAGCACCTCCCTCTCCACTCCCCCTCCTCAGGAAGCTGTAGAGAGCAATGAGGTTGCCCCTCAGCCTCCTTCTCTCCAAACTAGCCAAGCCCTGTGTCCTTAGCTGCTCCTCATCTACAAAGAATTGTTCATTTCAGATTCCCTGCTTAGAACCAAAAGCATAAATATCAAAGCACTTCACACAACTATGACTGTTCGGGTAGCCTTGATAGAAGAACATTTTCTGCACTTTGGTCCCATGTTTAATGTAGTCTAATTTCATGGTAATTCTCATGTATCCTCAATTAATTTGTTGCATATAAAGGTTATATTGATATTAAGGTGAATAACACACATACTGAGAAAAGCTATTCTCTGTATCCTCTTTGTGCTCTAAGTAAATTTACATATGAAATACTAAAAATAAACTTAATTCTTATTTTCAAATAAAATGAGGCTCTGTAAAGCAAACAAGTTTTCACAAAACTTAAATTCAGTAAGGATCACTTCTGTCAAGGTGAAAGAGAGGGAGAAGAAAACTGATTTAGTTCCCTGGTACGGAGTCCTCCCACTCTGCTTCTCCACAGAAGTAACGTATTTCAACCATTAACAAAATACATTTAGATCCATCTGAAAAAGCCAAATTTGAGAAAAGCTATGAATCTATGTGCCAATTTTTTGTCATTTTATGCATTGTTTTATTCCTCAAAAAAAGATTTTATGAGTTAGCAAATGGACAATTAACTACTACTACAACCTTAACCAGATATTACGATGTCACTAAGTTATTCTTTGAGTAACTTCTAGGATTTAGACACCATATGCTGTGGCCCGTGACTTGCAAAAAAACAATATTGAGAGTTTCTTCTACAACTGTGCCATACCACACTCCAATAGTGATGCAGAAACCTGCAACAAAGTGATTTTGATTTCCAAAAGTATGTTGAGGTTGATCTATGCATTGCAAAACACTTACAGGCAGGTTTTACTAAACAAGTAGTTCTTTCCCCCAGCCCAGACACACACACACAAGAGAGTCCTTCCCCAAAGAGCGCAGATCAGAAACAACCTTAAACTGAAAAGAGAGAAAGGATTAGTGCTCTAATGCACCTGAAATACATGTTCTTGGGGCTTCCTAGCTGGTTGCAGTGTGTCCCGCAGGTACAGTACGTTTGAAGCTTAAATGCACCAGATGACGTTGCTGTGTTGAAGCAGCAAGCTGCTAGTACAAACAAGGCTCATGAGAATGAACAAGGCAGCAAGCCAAGGACATTTCAAAAAGGGTAACTCACCTTGTCAAAACATGCTAGATGTCGATTCAGAGTCTTTAACACTTTAAAAACAGATGTGTTAGCAGACATCTCTTGTCTGTATTTCCCATGCCATGAGCTACAAAGACCGAGGTGTCACTGGAGGAGGAGAGTTTAGCTACAAATGCAGTTGCCTGCAGGCCACACTGTCACACTGGGATGGGCTGTGAGAGCCCATGAGCATAACACAGCTCCAAGGAGTTGTGTATGGAGGCTCTCCTCCCGGTGTTCCTCCCTTGGCCCCAGCCCGTCCCCATTCCTGGGCAGACACTGCAACTAGAGGTAGGAGGGAGCCACTCTCCACTTCTAAGGGGGTGGAACTCTGCTGTGGGAGCTGTCAGGTAGAGGGATCCTATACTGCACGTGCAGGAGTGTGTGAAGTGCATAAGAACAGCAGCCTCCAGCTGACTTCCTTCTCTCCAGATTATATACAGTGAATCTCTAGTTGTTTGTATCAGCTTTCATCTAGGCTGTATTCGACTTAAGATTTGTCTGGAAATATTCCTGCTTTGCAGCAGGTTAAGACAGACAGACAGACAGTCCAGGCAGCTTCACCTAGTCCTTGCAGATTAAATATTAAAATGAAAAGTCATGAATAACAGAAGAGTATCCTCAGAGTATTAAAATTTAGTTGAACATTTCTTCTACATGAGTGTGGCACACTGATAGGATTGGCCTCTATATCTTGATGGGTAAGATATGTAATCACAACAGTTACATCTTTAAGTGGAATACATTTCAGAGTGGTATCACTAATCAGCAGCACCTAATTAAAAAACAGGTGTTGCTTTTGGTATACTGAAGTACAACATTTGAAGCAAAGCTCAAAGCTAGACTCTTCATCCTTAGACTGTCCTCTGCATACAGGACAGCTCTTTCTAAAGTTTCATTTTAGAATGACCCAGCATTTCAGCAGCTAGGCTGTGGTTTTCTGTCCACTAAGTTGCTGTGCTTCTGCTGAAGTGTTTTCTGAAATAAGGAAGTGTTCCACATTTTTCCTTTCCATTTAAAAAACAAGGCCTGCTATGGCCATGACCCTGAAAAGCTTCATACAGATGATCTGTGATTACCTCCTTTATCACAGAGTTCCTTTTGCCCAAAGAATATCTGGAGAACAAAAATCATTTGGAATGTCAGTGGTGGGGGGGCGGGGGGGAAAAATCCATTAATGAAACTGATACCAGTAAGAAGAATCTGATTCCAGGAGCCAATGTAATAAGTCCTGTAGACTTCAGACAACTTTTAGAAAAGGCTCAGGATTTTGTGGAGGTGCTGGTTTTGGTCTTGGGGAGCAGATAGAAAGGATGAAAACAGATAGTGAGAGTTTTATTACCTTGAAATTGATTGTCTGAAATTTCATTTAAAAGAAAATCAGAAGAAAAGTCACAGTATACTGTAATTATACCCTGAGATAAAGAAGCAGCTTGGGGGATTTTGCGGATCACACCCCCCCAGAATTAAGTATCTGCCATTAATGGTTTACAAGCAGAGAAGTGTAGCAAAGTAGGTTAAAAGTGCTTGGAGAACAACACTGGCTCACAGCAGCAAGCAGGAAGAGTGTGAGAAAGGCAAGGATTTTCTTTGACAAAATTCCTTCCAAGTCAGGGAATCCATAGACATGAGAAAATAAACACTTTAACTACTGCTCCCAAACACAAAGAGTTTAAACATATGGCCAAATATTACTATATAAAGAAAAATAATCTGAAGTTATTGCTGTCACACACATATTCCCACTGGAAAAAGTTGAAATAGGCTCACGTGACCATAACAGATTCTCTGGCACTTTGTAAAAATTTTTACATGGTGAGGAACTTTGCTTAAGTGGGGAGAACAAAATTAAACCCTTTATTGTTTAGCTATCTAATCTTCTTTCATTCCCTTAGGCAAGCTTTAAGTTTGAATCCAGCCTCAGCCTCCCTCACTCATCCCCCAATGCCAGTAGCCTCCCGCTGGAGCAGGCAATGTGGAACACATGGCACTTGTGTGCTGGGAACCTCCTCCACCCCAAACACTTAAGAGAAAACAGGCTGCAATCTACTTGCAGCACATGTTTCACTTGAGGCTTCACACTACCTGAAACCATGGCAGAACCTAATACTTCAGCTGTTGGGACACTTGTGGGGTTTTTGCTACACACACACATAAAGCAAAAGATGCTTTCCTCTGTTTTCTAGCACTCACAAATATCTTTTGCCACTTAATTTGTCTCAATTAAAATAACAAATAAAATGAAAGCTCTGGAAAATGCTTCTTCTAGCACCAGTCTTATAAGAAGCTGCATGGACAGGTCTTTGAGAAGAAACAATCAGGGAATACCTTTTCCAGGCCATAGTTGTGGGAAGCACAGCTCTTCCTTCATGATCAGCAGCACCATCCTCAGAGCTGAGTGTGAAACCAGGCAGCTGATCCAGCAGGTTCTGTATTTTCCTCCCACCTGAATAAATGATAAAAGAAACTTCCTGGGCAGCAGTCTTGTTCTATCCCTCATCCATTTATATGCAGATGATCAGTCAGGTACATATAGGGAGGGCAGGGGCCAGCCGGTCCCAAGTGTCTCTGGGGCTAAAATACCTGAAAGATGCCGTTTCACTTTCACAGAGAAAATCCCATCTTTGGCCTCCAGGACAGAGATTATTTTTTGTTTCTGTGCCAGAGCAGTGTCTGCCTCATCAGCACTCCTCAGACAGCAGGGCCAAATCAGAAAGCCATCAACTTGTTCCTGCTGCTTTTAATTAAGCAGAACTCATCAGCAAACTGAAGGCCAGCAAATAGCACAGGCACTAATAAGCATGGCTTCCAATATTCCTGGTATTGAGCTACATAGCAGCAGCACCCTCACTGTGTGCTGTTTGTTCTTATTTGCTACTCACTGGGATCAGCTGAAGTTGGGAAGAACAACCAATCTTATGTAATTAAAATATTATACTCTGCAATTTACTGCTCAGCAACTTTCCAAAAGCAATGAAGTGATAGCATTCAACAGCACCTTAAGTGGCAGTCAGGTCAGAGGAGCTTTAGCCCTGTAGTGGTTTGGCCTCAGCCAGCAACAAAGAACCACGCAGTCGCTCGCACAACTCCCACAGTCGTGGAAAAAGAAAATGACAGGGCCAAACTCGTGGGTTAAAAGAGTGCAATTTAACAGAACAGCAAAAGGAAAAGACGAAAACGCGATTACAGTACCGCCGCGATGTGCACCGACCGGACCCGCACCGCCGCAGCCCACCCCCGAGTGGCGACTCCTCTCCTCGCCCCGGCAGCGCCTCTTATAGCCCGGGCAGGGGTCACGTGGGATGGAATACCTGCCCCCTGCCGGCTCCTGGGGAGATTAACCCCATCCCTGCCGCAACCAGGACAAGCCCCCAAATACTTAACCCACATTATCCATTCAAAGATCAGCTGTTTCAGACAGGCTGAAGGTCATTAACAACTGCCGCACCTCACCTGTCAACAGTTTGCCCTCCTCTAAGAATATAATTCAACTCTCTTCCGCTTTCTGTTAGATCTGAGTCAAAACCCCTTGTAAGTTGTAGAAAACACTAGTGACCCTGGGCTTGAGTCAGTTTTCTAAAAGAAACTTGCAAAATTAATTACACATTTGTAGTTTTCTTGTTTGTTGTGGGTTTTGGTGGTTTTTTTTTATTTTTTCTTTTTGAAGTATTGCACTGGTATCGGGGAGCTGTTACAACAGTTACAGTGATACAAGCCCTTCAAGGATGGTTTAGTGGCACATGATCTTATTGGGACTATGCAAGAACACATTTCACCCACTGAAAAGAGCAGCAAACAAGGGAAAAGAGCAGTCTTGGGCTTGTGCTATCGTACTGAATGCTTTGATTTTAAATACTTTTGAAAAGCATCTTCGGTGTGCTGCCCAGTGAAATTCTGGAAAAGCAGTTCATAAATCAGTTTTAATTAGCAGCACTTCATGTCCTCCAGGCAAAGAAACCCTTTATGATTTACCTATATGGTAAGATAGCATTAAAAGGAAGAATTAACTGAGGATTGCTGTCAGTGTATGACTGACAATAAGATGGAGGATTGGTCTGATCACAGGAAATGCAAACAAATTATACTTTTAGGGGGGGGGGACAGTGAAAAGTTCAGCATTAAAATAAATCACCATCAGACCCTGGAGACGGAGCAGCTGGGTATGGGCTGGTGTTCTCTCCTCTGAGTCGTGCTGTCTTTACCTCTGTGTAATCCTGCTGACTTTAGACTTTCACTGTACAAATGAGAAGAGAATCACATGCCAAATATATGCCATGCTAGCTTTGTCCAATCTTAGCAAATTGTGACTCCAGAGTTTCCAACAGTAATGTTCTTATCCATCATGAACATGCTTTTCACCGGGCACCTGAGCTCCACACAAAAAAAATACAGTGCTTTAAGAAAGTTCTTTTATGAGGGAATTGCTGGTGTATTCTTATTCATTCTATTTATGTTTCTTTTGAATCAACATCTCACTTAACAACTGTAGTGTCAAGAATAGTAGGAATTTCCTTGTTCAGAGCTCCCAAACAGATTTCATGTCTTTTTAATTTTTACTAGATTTTTTCCAATACTGATCCTGTTATAGAGCACAATTCCCATGCCACCCTTATATTTATCCATCTATACTGGTGCTAGTCAGAATATAAATCCATTTATCATACTTCTCACTCGCATTTCTGTGCAACTGAAACACCACAAAATATTGACCAAAAGAAAGCTAATCTAGCAGACTTGGTACATTACATCTCATAAAATCTTATTAAAACGTTTAAAAGATAGCATTGCCTCATTCCAATTCATTTCCTCTTTTGTCCTGCTGCAGATTACACATCAGTCCAGGATTCCATTTTCCTCCTCTCCTAGAAGTCAAGCATCCATCGGGTATCTGCCATCTCCAAATCCAGCTGGTCTTAATGTATCAAATCCATTTTCTAAACCCATTCTTGCAGATGTTTGAAGCAGAAGCAGCAGCCAAGTCAAGATAAGGCTTTGGCTGTGTGTGATTGGTCTAGAGATCCCTCTCCTGTTACCAGCAACTACTGTTGGTATTGGAGTTTCTCTCTGAAGCCCAGACTATTTATATAAGGCAAGTCTGCAGATTATGCCATTTTTGGACAAGGAATCCAGGGCTGGAACCGGCCTCCTCAGTCTCTAAGCATGATCCCTTTCTATTGCAAACATCGCATTATCCAATTCTCAACATCATCTTATCCTGCTGCATCAGGAAAAGACGTCAGGTTTCAGCTCTACTTCTCCCAGAGGAAAGCTGTTACTTTGCTTTTGGTCATCAACAGAAACCCAAAGAAACTGTATTTTCTGGACAGAGGCTGGAGAAAGCTGTGTGGAAACAGTCCATTCACACAGCTGAAGTGAATTGCCATCGATTCACTTCATCATTGAATTCAATTCATCATTGAATTTGCAAATGAAGAGGTACGTTCACATCACTGATCCTCCAAGAGAAGTAGAGATGCATTGTATGTGAAAGGAGCCCCAGAAGCACACATACCACTGCTTTGCATGAGTCTCTGAACAATGAGCTGCATGTCACCTGACAGAAAGTCCATCAGATTTACTTACACTGAGCCTTATACTGGACATGCCATCATTTTACCAGTATTCTTGGCATCTATATCCAGCCTCTCTAGATAGTGACTAGTAAAGGGGAGAACATTTCAAAAAAGAAAGAATATCATGACTCACTGCTTCTAGTTACACTCATTACTCGCCTCTATAAAGATGCTAATTTCCTGGGCCAAGGCTTTTTCTCTCACTTTCCCATTCTCTTTGCTACCCTTTGCCTGAATCATGATCAAATTCCTCTCTATGTGATAACTGGCTAGCAGACTGTTAGATTGCAATTAGACATGCATACATGGTACCACCTGCTACAAGCTTTTAATTTCTTTTTGGCTCTGGAACAGCTGTTGGTTTCATTTTTTGTCAGTTCAGAGTGAAGAAGAGAAGGGATTTTTATTTTTTTTTTCCTGCAGATGCTTTCATTCTGCAGGATACCAGGGCATGTAACAAAGTCAGAAGAATATTTAAGATCATAGGTAATCATAATGTTTTACATAAGTTTTGTCAGTGAAATAGTACACATTTAATGAGTTTACTTAAGGAGTCCCCAAAATTACATAGGCCCACAGCCACACCTGTTTGTTTGTCCCTAGGGTTTTCTTTTTTTTAAAAAAAACTACTACTGATTTTAACAATATGCACAAAGCAAGCCAAGCAACTGGAAGTTTTATAAACCAGTAGACAGGGCATGAAATGATAACGCAACCAATGCATCAAAAACCTGCCAAAAGGTGAGATGGAAAATTTTCATTGGTCTATCTTGAATATCTTATTTAAAAGTGAGGGAGGCAAAGATATACCATGCATCATTTCCATGTTTTTCAGTTCACTGACCCATAAGTCAATCCTTGAATTTATCAATAATAGAGCATAATTTTCTCAAAAGTACTGATATGTGTCAACTTAATTTTAACATCCTTTGTCAAGTCAGCCGTAAACATGCAGATAACAATCATAACTTCCGAATACTTGATGTTGCAACAAACAGTTCTGAGTTCCCTGGGGGAAAACAAATCATGCCATTGAGAAAACCCAGAGCTGGCCACGTTCACTTAAGTAATGGCTCTTTCCTCTTGGGGAGACACACCAAAATATACATGCTCACTTGAGGTGTACAAACTGAGTTCTGATAGCAGAATCTAGTCTGCACCCTGGTACTAAAATCTCCACAAAAACTTGAGAGCTGTTCATTATTGACATGGTTCCAACTGATAAGTATAAACAAAAAGCATCTTACTTCATGGTATTTGTTTGGTTTTATTTTGGGTTTGTTTTCTCCTCAAATATTCTACATTAAATAAACAGAATTGGTGATGAGCATAGCTCCCTTGTTAGAAGGGCTGTACTTCAGCATTGGCTAGGAGAATACTTACTATTCCCTCATTGAATTGCTGGGCAGAAGCAGTGTCTAAGCACACAAGAAACATCTGCAAAACCTGTCCAAGAGCCAGAAACAGATTTTGAGTTGTGAGACTAGTAGGCACTGTTGCCCTGTGGCCAAGTTTTCTGAAGCAGGATAAATTTCCTTGCAAAACTATGAAGTTGTAACCGACTCCCTCCACAGTCACTAATGCATAGAAAATCTAATGCCATGCTCTCCCTTGCTTTTTTTCCCCCCTTGTTTAATATCTTTGCTATTTCAAACTGTAACCAGTTTATAGCTGTTTTCCCAGCACTCACTGCTGTTGCATATCTCCAGTCACATAGGACCAGAGAGCACCCCGTGATGGGCCGGGCTGTACTTGTGCTGCAGTGCTGGACCTCTTCCCTGCAGTGGGACAACCTGGATGGCACCAAGGGTGAGGTTTTGACACCTGAGAGGACTCAAAGCTGATTGAGATTTCTGCTCTCCTTCAATAAGCTTTCAGCTATAGAGCTCAAGAAAAAGTGCTTATGGTTGTTCTCAAGGAGGCAAAGTACAAAGCAACAAAGTGTGTATTGACAGAGTTCCAGATGTATTTACGCACTCAGTGATGTGAACAGACACTTGATAGAGGCTCCTTAAATGAGATTTTAAACAGCATATAAATGATGTGGCTTGCCCTTATAGCTCAGATGCTTTTACAGTCTGCACTACCTAAGTCTATCCACATAGGCCGTTACGTGCCTTCCTGAATTCAGCCCCTTAACAGTTCAGCTCTCACTAAAACCTATAGCAAAATATACACTGATTTTATTCCAGCACATACAAAGTCACTGCTGCATTTTCATTTGGCCTTCATTTCCCCCTTTTTCTCTGGAAGAAGCGTTTTTGGGATTTTTTTTTTCCATCTGGTTTGAGCTTGAAATCTGACTTATGGCTTGTCAACACTGTATCTTGGCTTTCTTGGGTAACTGAAGAGCGAGTTACATTGGAGGCCTGATGTGCATCCTGGGTCTGTAGGATGGGGAATGAAGCAGTGTACCATTTAAGATGGCTGTATTGAGGGTATGCTACCTACCTTACAAACAGGAAAGCAATAGTGATCCCTGCTTGTTTCATGAGGCAGGCTGCATCCTGGGTTGAACCCTTGCTGCATGTCATTCTTAATATTCTGATACTCATTAAAACATTCATTGAGACCTGTGCATATGCCCCTCCTTTATGAGGGTGGCATTATCTTGATACTTTGGAATCATTTTCCCTATACTCACAGCAGTGTCTCAGCACAAGAGCACTATGATCATGCAAAACCCTGGTTGCTCTTTATTAGCTCACACCAGATTGCAGTCTCAGCTTTGGAGAGCTTTTACCTGAGCAAATAGAAATCTGCCTTACCAAAGTGCAATGCATAAAAAGAGGGGAAGACAGGGGTGAATATCAAGTGTAAGATGATTTCATATTGTAAATCTTAACATAAAAAGGCTACTTCTGCTTACAGCTAACATACTAAATTACTTCAGGAGACTGGGTTCTAGAAGGAGGCATAGCCACATCAGCTTACACCTACAGTTACTCAGATAAACTGGTAGAGCAGATACCAACTTCTATTCTCTGTTTTTGGCAAATCCTCCAAGGCCAATATCTGCCTCACAAAAATGATATAACCATTGCAAACACATGCAACAGATGCTGCTCAACCATGTCCAATTCTCAGGGTGTCAGTGACGTCCCTTTTACTTTCTCCTAGGCAAAGGGGCAGATGTCCTATTTGCTGTGTGATTAGGGCACAAAGATCTGTGGTTACCACTATGGCACAGATGACTCCACACTGTAGCTGCAAAGCTGCACTGCACAGCTGTCCCGTCCTCCTCCCTCCTCTGTTCAACTCCCTGCATCAAATCAGTCTGTGGAACAGAAGTGCACAAGACTACATTATGTTAACAAGACTGTGGAAGGTAAGTACAGCATCAAAATATTTACAAAATGGATTCCAGGTTCCTAAACCTATAAATGAAGTGCAGTTACAAATGCTTTCCCCACATCTGTTATTCTTGGACTGCAGTAGACAACGATGAAAAAGTTCAGTTTGGGCAGGTAACAAATAGAGAAATCTCTCACATTTTTAGTGAATCATTACCTTTAACAAGGCACTTAAGGAAAATACCTGTTTTTTCCTTTCTACTTGCTTCTACC
>NW_009648717.1:2480797-2481068 GCF_000708025.1 Charadrius vociferus | reverse complement strand
CTTGCATGCCAGCCTCTGAGGGCAAAGGCTAGCACTGACAGTGGAAAGCACACTACAAAGCCTGTTCTCTTGCTGCAGGAGAGAAACTTCTTCCCCCCTAGGTGGTTAAGAAATATTCAACCATTTCAGTTTTATGAGTATAAAGTAAAGTAAAGTACTAAGTAAAATTCAAGTAGAACCGCTAGGGTAAATTCGTATTAGGATAAAATTGAATTAAATACTTAAGGGATATAAAACATTTCTGGACAAGCTGCGTTTCTACTTTGTATGG
>NW_009648717.1:2467757-2480729 GCF_000708025.1 Charadrius vociferus | reverse complement strand
TTGATAGTACCATCTAGTACCACTTGCTGTGATAGTGCAACTGCCTGACTCTATAAAATAATCCTGGCAGCCTCAGCAGCAGTGAATGAAATAGCCCAGCACATTGTGTCACATGGGTTGAAGTTCCCAGCTCTCTAAAAACTACCTGATAAAACAGAACAATTAATCCTGCAATGTAGCTATTGCTTCTACAACATGCCAGCCATTTTTAAGATTCCTTAAACACTTGCACAGAGACAGAGTTGACGTCTGGCAGGCCAGGGGTCAGATAAGGGCCTTAACTCAGCAACACCTGTAAGTGCCTGCTTAGCTGCAAAACAGGGCTCTGCCTCATCACTTGACTGTGTCCTTTTTCCTTGTCAGGAAAGCTATGGTGCTGGCGCTCACAAGCAAGCTGTGGTAAGGCCTGATCATGCCCTGCAGACTTCAGCAGGACTTGTGCCATCAACTTCAATAGATGCAAGATCGATCAGTAACAGGCAGATTTTTCACAGGTAAGGGCATAGATTAGCAGGACTTGTGCAGATTTTCGAGACTGCAACAAGGGTCTGTCAGCCTTTTTAGGTGACAGGTACCTTTAGAAAACTGGTCCTTGCCCATTGAACTGTTTTTTCCTCCAAGAAAATGGAGGCTACACTATAGACCTAACTGATTTTACCTTTTCATTATTGCCCCATTCACAACTTTCAGCTATGATGCTATAGCTGAGACATTCAATCCTGATGCTAGCTGCTGAATCTGGGCATAGAAAAAGAATCAATGACACACAGAAAGACGTAATGCAAAGAAATCATGACAAGCAGAAAAGGGATCTAAAGGTGCCAGTAGTTACTGAAACTCTGGGAGTAATACATTTAACAAAGTGGATGTGTTGGTTTTTTAGCACTGTAACTTGTAGATCAATTGTCTACACATTTAATCTCATGGATGAATTATACACGGATACTGAGTGCTACATTGTGGCACTTCAATATCATTTCTCAAAGCGCAATAGCGAAGGACTTACTTTTGCCCCAGACATGGCAACATTCCTGCCAAATCCATCAATATTTGTCTCATATTGAGGTGGCTGCACCTGAAATTGTGCAAATAAACCTCTGTTGTATTTAGATGTTTGGAAGAATCTGCAGTCTGGACTCCTACACAGAAATTCAGATCTCCGGCCAGTTTAGTGCCCACAGAAGACATGATGCTTCTGGGCACAGGAAGATTATTCCATCTCAAAGCCCGGAAGACAGAAATGGTTGGATGTATGCCACTGGAGAATCTTATTCATTGCACTCAGCAACAATTGGAGACACTATTACAGTTCTTTCTGGACAGAACTGTGGAAAAGTAAAAGCAACACTTATTAATGAGATGATTATTCATAGACTGTCTTTACCCCTCGCTTCCTCCACCAATTCAAAATGTGATGCTTCTAGGTCCCTTCACAAGGCCTCACAATAACACGAGAGCCTTCTCTGCAACTTTGACATCTGGAAAAACTCTCCTGTATTTCCCCATCTTGCCACTTCTCCTTCTGTCTTCAGACCTCATAAGAATCCACAGCTTGCTGCACTGCTGGAACAGCTGAGTTCTTCCTCAGTTGTTCTGCGCTAATCTTTCATATTTCATTTCATGTAGGTCTAAGTATTTCATCTGTCTGTAAATATCAGTGAATGTCTGCCACTATTCATAAAATAGTTTCATCTGAAGCTTGGGTTTTTTTAAAACAGTATCTGTTTGATTTATATAAAGTGGCTAATGAGTAATTGTACACATTTTATTCGGAAGGCACAGTGAATGCAAGTCAACCACTAGAGCTGCAAACTAAGTTGTGCTACCCTGAGGATGAAGTGCCTAGGTTACATCCAGAGCTGGCTTTGTCTGCCACAGAAAAGTGAACAGGGTCGAGAAAATCAAACAAGGTCCATTTTCCCCAAAATAGTTGCTGTTTCATACATTCTCATCTCCTCTCCTGCCAGCAGCAGCTGCCAGTCTGGTTTTCAGGGCTCTGCCAGGGCCCATTCTGTCATCCTTATTGCTGTCTCCTTTGCCTGTGACTAGATCTAGCCCTGCCAAATACCTTGATCAAAAGTAAAGAAATATCCCAACCTCAACTATGCCTACGTATCATCTCATTAGAAAATATTTATATATCAATAATCTTGCTTGCAAAGTTGAAACAAAATTATGTGCATTTTTATAGACTGTATGTGCCAGTTTCCACCTTGTCTGGATTTTAACTCTTAATGTAATCTACACCATTAAGTTAAAAGACACATCTGCTCAAATTGCCAAGGTCACTACTACTAATTGCTTCACTCTGGTAAATAAATTAAGTAGGCATGTACATATACACACATGTTCACACAGACACCTACTCCATTCAAAAGGGAATGTACTTGTTTTGTGCTTTATTTGAATGATCAAATTGTTGCAAGGGGACTTGAAAAAAAAAACCAACCTGTAAACCCACATATGCACAATGCAGGGTGTAGAACAGTACGCAAGGGCCTAAGTATGCACCAAGTTCCCATTAGGATGCATGCCCCAGTGAAGTCTAAGCTCCTGCTTTGTGATTAAGAAAGGTTTACCATACTTTAAAACTTCCACAACACGCTCCCTGATCACAAGGCTGAAGTGATATGAGAAACCTTATACTGCTCCCCTGCTGTGGGGTACCTCTTTGTCTTAGCAACTGACCACAAAACGTTTAATAGTTCACATTCATATGCAATATATTCCAGCAAGGAAAACATCAGGGATTTTTCTGTACAAAAGCTGTAGAGCTGATGCTTTGCCGTGCTCTCATTCCCTCTTCCTGCAAAAGGAGGAGGGAGAGCATCTAATACAAGGAAGAATAAGCGATTCTGGAAGGAATGCAAGTCTACACTGAAACAGTGAATTTTGCCATTGAGGTGATAAATACAATCAAAGAAGAACAAACCATTTTGCAGAATTCATTACATCTGTGGAAAGAAATCCATGGGTCTGTTTTCTAGAGTTGGGACAAGCTGTCTCAGGTCCAGCCTTGCAAAGTGCTGGGTCAGCTCTGGAAAGGAAGGTGTGGCTTGGCAGAAATAGTAAAGCTGGTTAGGGAGTAAGGGAAAACTGCCAAATCCACAAGTCCTGATTACAATTAGCTGATTTAATAGACTCTTCTGTTATGAGATCTTTAAAATGGAAAAGATTAGAGAATGTTTAGCCTTGTCCTAATGCATGTAGTTACACCCCCCCCACACACACATTAGCTGCCCCAGGGCACCTACTTCATTTGCATTACAAAGCAGAAAAGGGATGGAAATGGTCCCTTTCAGGGACTAAGGTCCAGAGAAGGGGTTTGACTTGCAGCACAGGGTTGGCAGTGTGGCTTCCTATACATACAATGGACATGTGCTTGAAATAGAGAGGATGGGAGAAGGAGTAATGCCAGCCATCCTTAGTTTCCCACCACCCAGCAGAAAGTAGGGCAACTGAACACAAGTGAGGCCAACCCTGAACTCGAAAATATCACAAAAAACAGAAAGTTCAAAGGTGTCTCACAGCTGAACATAAAATTAATATAGCCAGGGCTGTTACATTTATGTTCCCTCCAGATCTCATGCATGCCAAAAGTAGTACAGTTCTCATTAATAATGGCTGCTATCATTAAAAAAGACTGTTAAATCATTGGTGACTTAATACATACACAAGAGACCACAACAGTAAAGAGATTTGTTGATGAAGTCACAGAAAATCCAGCTTACTTTTGAAGGAGCCTAAGATAAGGATACATAGGGAACAAAAAAAATGTGCTGATCTATGTTTTATAAAATTACTCCATGTAATTTATATTTTTATAGTAATTATGTGCTGTCAGTGGTTTCATATGAAGAGTGTGAATTCTTCGTTTTACTGAGGAAAGATCTAATTTGCTATTCCCATGGGTGAAAAAAAATGATTATGTATGAATTTGATAATCAGAAGTGATTAATTACTTGGTTGAGAATGTTAGTCTTACAAACATGGTTAGGTATGCACAAACAACAAGACATGCTCTGATTAGAGGAGGAAGCAGAAATAACTGCACTAGCACAAATATCTATAAAATGCCTCTGCAAAAAAAGAATATTACAAGATCTAGACATTGTTTAAAAAGTTAAATACAGGCCATCCCAAAATGCACAAAGAACATGCACACAGGTAGAGCTTGCTTGCTCAGCACTAATAGACAAGGACCCCACTTGCACATTTACCCTTAAGATACATTATGCAAAGGTTACGTTAAGTATAATTATACTCTCCCACTTAATGTCAGGAGTGGGTCTTCTCTTCCCACACAGTCCTTGTACAAGCTGGTCTACTTCATCAGCTTTTTATAATATTGCATTCCTCACCCATTTGGATAGAGTTAGACAAACTGATGAAAGACATTATTGTAGAAGAAAGACTACAAAGAACTTCCTGCCCTCTTCATAGTAACTCTTGTCACCCCGAGTTTCTGATTGCTTAGTTCTATGCAGCCACTTTGTTTACAGAGCAAAATTCCATCCATGTATTGGGATCTCTTTCAGAGCTCCTCAGCTTACTCAGAGCACTGGTACCAGCAATGAGGAATAGCTTCCCCTATCTTCCACCCTCCTTTCTTCTCAGAGAATAGGTGAGTATTTGTCAGCAATACAGCAAGATACTGCTGAGAAAATACACTAGCATATTTCTGCCACACAATAACCTATGCTTGTATGTAGGTATACTGCTTGACAAAAAGAAGAGAGAGAACTTTCCCACTTTTCCTGTTTGAGGAGGCCTCAGGATTTGGTTTACATACAAAAAAACAAGAGACACCACAAAAATCCAAATACCTAGGAA
Source organism: Charadrius vociferus (assembly GCF_000708025.1). Classification (NCBI taxonomy): domain Eukaryota; kingdom Metazoa; phylum Chordata; class Aves; order Charadriiformes; family Charadriidae; genus Charadrius; species Charadrius vociferus. The sequence goes on along the minus strand of NW_009648717.1, from coordinate 2,475,896 downwards.
CAAATCCAATGAGACTCTCCCAGGGCATGGGAAAAGCTATTTTAAAAGGCCAGCAACCTGGTACAGCAGAATTAAGCACTTAGCAGGGCTTACCTCTTGCTGTGGAAAAAGCCAGAATCACAAGCCTTTGCAGGACATACAAACGCACCTACCCGTGCTTACAGTTCCATGCTTGTTACACCTGCTTACAGCACCCACTCAAATTGCTACGCATCAAGTAAGGTACAAGGATGAGGGAAAGAAACAGAAAATGAACACGGACTGCTTCCCATCTGCCAAGATGACTGATGTCTTCCTGTTCTTTGCCTTACCACGTGCCTTACCTTAGAGGTAGCCATCCCAAGACACAGCTCTCTTTTCCTGTGATTTAATTCCTTGGCTCTCCAGTGGAGATCAATAATTGCAGCAGTGCTGGCTGCCTGCAGAAGCCTGGGGCCATGCCATGGAAATCCCTGCGTGGCCGTAAAGAGAACACAGCAATTGAACAGAAGGCACAGGAAGGAACAAAGCTTATCTAATACTTTAGCACCACAAACCCAAAGTAGTGCTGAAGTAGCACGTACCCCGAAAGCTGATACTCTGGGATGTTTTTTCTTGAGTGAAAAGTTTGGAAATAAATATTTATTTTGAAGAGTTATACTGTTTGCACACATAAAGTTTACCCTGTGGGCCCAGATGCTAGTGCTTTATTAAACACACACATTAGAGGAGACTCGCAATAAAGAATAGTGTGACTGCCGCCAATTTTTCTTTGGCACACCTCCAGCAGGAAATAATCCTGTGTCAACTACAGCTCTCTCCTTTGGTACCACACAAACTCAGACAATGCATCTGTTGGATTCATTTGAATATGTCCAAGTCTGTGTTCCATTGTTTTAAAGCATCAAAGACTTTTGCTGTTATAAATCATAACAAATAATCAGTAATTCAGAACAATAAAACCACATGATAAAAATGAAGTGCAGCTGTTGCCAGTCATTGAAAGAGACTGTAAAAGAGAAAGGAAACCGAGATGTACATTATAGTGCATGTTATCTAAATGATTTGTTTGGAGGCAAGGTGCTAACAACATCTCTCACCTTAAAGGTGAAGATTTTTCTATAATATTGAATCACCACAGTTAAAGAAATATAGTAAAAATTAGTCTTTATTCCAGCAACAAACTTAATGCATTGTAACATCTGGGAAGCCAGGGAAACAGCAATGCATTTCCTAAAATACCTGGCACTGCTCCAATGCTTTATCAGCATCCTTAAAATACAGGCAATTGAAAAAACACAATTATTGCTGCATGATGTGAATTTCAGACAAAGCAAAAAGTTCAGCATAATTCCACACAAGTCACATCTGATTTGGATCACTGTATAATACCCAAGCAGTTTAGAAGACTAAATCCTGCCTTCAAAACTGTAATACAGTATTTTCATGTGCACTCTGTGCAGCAAACTTTATGTTTTGTCCTTGAATATGGACTAGAAAAAAATAAAGGGTGAAACTTCTAAAAATAAATGCTAATTTAGTAGGTGCTTTTATAAACAACTCGGAAATATGTATATTTATACTCAGGAGTGTCTGGAACCCAAAGACTCTGTATTATTTATGTCCACATTGAGTATTATCACTTAGACATATGTGGGTTTGTGGACAACAGTCTGCATGTTTACTTTCTGATTCGTCCCAGAGCAGTCTTCAAAACCTGGAAGTGTTCCTCAAACCAGAACGTAGTTCAGCTGCACACATTAATGTTACAATATGTTTGTCAGAGCCACAGGGAGCTTGTAATCAAAAGGCAACTTGTGCTGCCTTCCGAGGGACAGTATTACAACAAACACTGCTGTTTGGAAGTTAAAATTTTTCAGATGATACAAATACCATGCTTGAGGGCAGCCAGCCTGATTGACTAGGGGATCAATTTATGACCCTTCCACTTTGTGTACTACGTGGGGTACAATTGAGGGATGCTACTCTTGTGCTTAGTCTCCTGGCCTCCCACATTGCCAAATCTGTGTCCTATTAGCTTTACTGGGACTGACATTTTTGTGGGAAACAGATCTGAATTACAAGCCTATCCTTCATTCTCTTTGAGCTCTTGAAACTGCTGTTCCCTTTAAGATTAGGTACCAAAACATCTCCTTTGTTTTCTGCAGTCTTGGTCTTGAGTATTCCTTACCAAGAAAGTTAACTCTGTAAACTCATTCTCTCCTTTAGAAATGTCTGATTGATTTTCTGTAGAAGAAAAAACTACCACACAAGAGAAAAAATTCCAAAGAGAAACTGTATTTGAGACCATAATGTAACTACAGAGCTAAAAAAGAATTTTATAAGATCAGCTGATCCTGCATTGATAAACATCAGTCAGTGCCTTGTCTTTTCATCATGACTAAAATTAGCAGAGCTGGGAAAAATTGGTGAGGTCACAACAAGATTGCCACAACTCTGTGCATGACCTTGAATACTGTAAGCCTGCTAGTATAAGACAAGAGGGAGATGATCCCTTCAGTTACCTAATGTCTTTGTTGAGGGTAGTTCAAAGGTAGTCCAAAGAGGTTTTTTTCTAACAACTTACTTTCTGGAAGTTACTGTGCAAGTCTGAAGAGCAAGATTGAGCAATGCTATAATGCCACTTTAAAAAACTTATTTCCTTATGGAACTGGATCTTTATATGGTAACTGGGATCAGCAAAAAGTTTACTGGAAGGTCCAATTATTATGAGAATGAAAAAGGCAACGCGAAGTAAGAACACAGCTGCTGTAACACAGCAATTCTTTTTATGTAACAAAGCTTTTCATGTAGGTGGTATGGAACAGATAAGGAAGGTGGATATAATCAAAATGGAAAACACAGAAGCACTGTTTGCAAACAGCAAGCAGTAAACATTGTTACCCAAAATTCCACTTTTCCCTCACATAGCTAGCATCTTTACTGAATGCGTTTAACATAAGATCTAGCATATGCTGTCTTACACATGCTGGTGGATACCTTGGCACCTACAAGTGAGGGTGAATAATGACAAAGAAAATCAGAGCCATCTCCCTTCCTCTATGCCTTTTCCACCTATTGTAGTGCAAGGACCTTTTCCTGCCACTGTCTCTCAGCTCAAGGAGGTCTTGGGACATTGCCCAAGAAAGGTGGGGAGAAGGTGGTGACTCCAATGAACTCAAATGGCAGTAATGTGACCCAAGGTAGCAGAGATACTAAAATTGTCTTTCTAAAACCTATGAACTGCCTACAATACCAGGCACTGTGGTATCAAAAAGACACCCATTTAACACTCGCCAAACTAGCAGGGGTAATCTCTGCAGTTTAAAATACCTGTAAGTACTCCTGGAAGAAAGTCTTAGGAATCCAGAATGATCAAAACAAACTGAAGAAATAGCCCAATGTCAAGAAACTCAGTTACTAGAGAGAGGCTCAAAGAGGAAAGAAAAAGCCCATGTATAAATACCAATCAGAAAATAACCAGCTCAGTATCAGAAGAGCAGAAATTATGTAGAGGGCTAATTTGATTCACAAATGAAAGCTAAAAAGCCAATACAGAGGGCTGCACCAGATTTTGAAAGGCATACATAAAGCTGTAATCCAGAAAGTGCAGGAATCCCAAAGAAATTCGTAATCTTTTCATGAACACCTAGGTAGGTGTCAATCAAGCAGAGAAAAGCAAAAAGTTGATTCTTCCAATTATAAAGTTTCAGTTCCAACAAATATAAACTCAAAATCATGATTCATTTGTTTACCATCACCAAAGAGAGCAGTACAATAACAAATCATCTGAATTCGCATCACAAATGTGGACTGGTTTCTTGAAGAAGCTTCCTCATAAGGCTGATGGAACACACCAGAACCAGCTACATACCAGCTACAGCATCTTCTGGCTGGATGATTTTAACAAAGAGGTTAAGCAAACAGCAGTCCTAGAGGACATACACACCTTGCCACTGTGCAGAAAGTTGGTTTCTTGGATTTCTCTCAGCCCTACATTTTTATGACTGTACAATTCATTATCATCCTGCACGTTATGAGGAAAACCACAGATATCTCTGAAGGCATTTGCTTGGTCTCCTTCATATCTCTTTCAGACTTTAACTACAGTGCTTTAAAGTAACAGACAATAGCTTAGGCTGCTGATGTATGGAAACACAAGTACATGGTGCTAGCCACTAACATCTTACTTGCACTCCCTATCTGTCTCCTTCAATCTGCTGTTCCTTCAGGCATAGCTAGGTAGTAAGCTCTTTAGGGCAAGGAAGGAGCTTTTATTCCGTGTTTGCTTAATGTCTAGTAAAATCTAATCTCCTTCTATGGTAGCAACACAAATAATAGCAAGATTGTTAGAACAATTAGGAGTACATAAGTACTATAACAATTTAAGCAGTTAGTTTGCACCTTAGCCTTTATCTGTCGGGGAGCAACAAGGGCTGGCTACTTCCTACAAGATAGGAAAGTGGGAACCACAGACAGCAAAGCAGAAGCCATCCTACCATACCCAAACAAATATGTTAGGACAGGTGTTGGGATAGCAGACAGAGTCAACCAAGAACCCAAGTGATTCCAGTGGTTCACATTAATAAAGCAAATCCAAGGTGTGTAGCCAAGAAATCAGTCCACAGTCAGAATGACATTTAGTCAAGATAACCAGGCTCAGACACAATCTAGACTTCGCTAGAGCAAATCTATATACAAGACAGATTCAAAATCAGACCAGAAACTCACTTAGTTTGCAGATCAGAGACTAAATCAGCAGAGCTTACAACTAAAACCATCAGCCCTACAACCTATTTTACACAGGAACTAAAGCCTCAAGGCTGAGCTTATATGGATCTCCTGGGCCCATGGCCAGAGGGTGTGGGTGGAGGTCCCAGGTGAGGTTGGTCAGGGCAATTAGGAGCTATTAGGGTACTCAGAACCATTGTAAAAGTACCGCCTGATAATGCTAAACTAATAATGATTGTGCTGACTTTTGCCTAATGTTACTTGTCAAGGATAAGTTTAACTCATAAATGTCATTTTTATAACTATGTGTCTTAAATTTATCTTTCAAAGCCTTCTAATGTAGTTATTAAAGTAGTCTGGTCACACACACAGAATCTAGTTTACATGCTTGGTTATGATTTATGCTGCATTTTAATGGACCTGTTCTGAAACAGTGATTTAAAATGTATTTGAAATGACAGATGAGAAAACTGTTTATAGCATACTTCACTGAAGGCCTCTGCATACACACTTGACTAAGTTCTAGTTCACCCAAAACATCAGTAAATATGCCAGTACTGCTGTCATCCACAGGCTATTTTAAGTACCAGAGTCCTAAAATAATTTCAATACAAGGATTAACAGAGGGCTATGATCAAGTAAGACAGCATTTATGGATAGTTTGTGTAGATGTTTCATACCTCTGTTTTGGGGGATTGCTTAACATCTGCCTCCCAAGCTGAAAAAAAAAAGTCCCCAACCTTACTGTCCCGCCTGCCAAACCACTAGAAAATGTCCCTGATGTTCACACACCAGTCCCATTTCGCTTCGTAGAAGCACATAAGGTTGTTGTAGTTCTTGTGCTGACAAAGCACACTTCCCTTAAAGCTCCGTGGTTTAGAAATTAGGAGATGGAAAGATAAAGTGCTAGAACAGCTGGGATGAAAGGAAAACGTAACCTCAGAAGTGAACCTCAGATGCCCAATAGAACGTCTTAATTTTAAAAATGTTCTCTGAATACAGATACAGCCAAGAAATGTTATGTTATTTTTAATGTTATTTTTCCACACAATCACAACAAATAATAAATATTACCATCGCCTTGCCCTTGCCTTGCCTTTGCGTTCCTCACCCTCGCCTTTACCTCACCTCGGACTCGCGCTTGCTTCGCCTCGTGCTCGCCTTTCGCTCGCCTTGCACTCACCTTTGCCATCACAGCTGGTAACTGCAACTGCACTCTGGTTTAATCTCAGGACATTATTATGCCATGCAGATACTAGTATCGCAAACTCCACTATGGCTGGTAAAATCAGTTTAACAATACCCCAGGAAACCTGTGGCAGACTGAATAAAAAAGAAATTAAAGGCCAAAACTTCTGTAGAAATGCTAAAGAAGTTTTGGATTGTGCAAGTACATTGATGTAAGTGCTTTCAGGTTCCTCTATACTGCGATCATTTTTTTTCAAGGGAAATGCACTTATCTGCAAATTTTGATAAGTTGAAATAATGTAAAGCAACCAGAAAGTTATACTTCTGTTCTCTATATCCACTGTACTGTAGCAAAAATATGGATATTTCTCATTACTGAAATAACAAAAGCTGAATCCTCAAATAACAGATTGACAGGATACCGCATTTATTACTGTAATAGTATTATAATGGATTATTGCTGCAACTGGTTTGTGCCCCAAAGGAAGTTACTAGCTGGGGACAAAGGGAGATAGTAAGTGTGTCCAGACACATTGGGCATAGCAAGACATGGAAATGATACAGGGGAGCCTGATCTCACTATTGCACTTCTTATTGTGGTAAAATTTTATTCTTTGGGTTTGGGGGGTATTTTTGTTGACGTCATGCTAAATAGATTTCAAAGGAGCTGTTTGGAGGGCAACGCAGTGCAGGGGTTTTAACAGCCTTCTTGTGAACTGAGAGGAAGCAGGGGAACACAGAAATGACAAGAGCAATAGAGACCAGAATTGTGGCCTTGCATGTTAATACATGAGAGAACACATAGGCAAGGAAAAGGTTTAAAAGTGAAGCTTACAAGGCAGAAAAAGCTAATGCAATGAAGTATAGCAATGGAATAGAGGGATTTTCTTTTGAAGTAGTATTGCAGCCAGAAAAAAAGGATAATACTGCACAAAAGAGAAGAATGGAGTGATCATGATATATTTTGTAAGAGGGGAGTTTAAGTTGAACGCTGAATAGGGAGAGCCGCATTGTTGGAAGATTATCATTATGGTGAGTAAGAGGCCAGGAAAAACAAAGCTACTCTTTATGCAAAATATTATGGCTGTTCACAGGTACCTTACATCTGCAAAACGATCTCTTCTCTAAAACACAATAAATACTTTAATTACTGCTTCTTTTAGACAAAATATGACAAATATGATAACTCATTTTTTTTAAAACAGATATATTGTCAAGTATGTGCAAGTTATAAAGCAAACCCTGCATAGTCTCTATTTTAGTTATAACAGGACAGACACTGCTTGTTCCTTTGCTGAAGCTGACACAGCTCAGAGTGTCTGTTACGGATGTTAACGTTGTGATGCTTTTAATTCTGTGATGTGGGCATATAAGATAACCTTTTTGTAACTACAACTGTCTTAAACATGCCAAGAAGTGTCCTGATGTAAGTGTTAACTATGTTGGACTGTGTCACAGTGCAATTGTAGGTGAGTTCAGTGTCTTAAGGCTAATTTGTTGGAGCAAAATTACTCGAGGTCAAAACCACCTGTAGAGTGATGCAGGTCTTTAATCTGGTTGCAAGTAAAAATATTTACCAATGGCTCTACTTCGGCTAAATCAGATTCTGTTATTTTAATTGTATGATTTCTAACTGTCAGTTTTACTGATATAGACCCCTGTACATATAAAATGAACTCACATAAGGGACTTAAGTTTGCATAACTATTTCTTCTGTCATACTGATATCAATATATTGGTATGGGAACCATTTACACAGCTGTAATGGTAGTAGAACAGTCAAACCAATATAAGCTGTGTGAGGGAAGTCCTGGGTTTCCTTTGCTGCCACAGCCATCAACTTCTTGCTGGTGTTACATGTAAATGCTTAATACAACAAAATCCAAGGGCAGTTTGCATCGCTTTCACAGCTTACCGGCTGTATCTATGTATTTCTGCTCCTTCCAAACCATCTCTGCCCACAGAGTTTTATCTGAAGCCTCTGGTCAAGGCGCAGGAGGTGTGAGTCCCCGGGTAACGCTGACAGGGCCCGCCTGACACCAGCGCCTCACAGGCGTTTTGGAGGGAAAACCCGCCCGGCCGACGGCACAGCTCGGGGCTCCGGTCCGCGATCTGCTCCGCAGTTGGGGCCTCTCGGCCGAGATTTGTTCCGTTTTGCCGTGAGTCCTCGGGACGGGTGTGGGCCTATCGCGACAGGAGGGCCCGCCAAGCGTTGAGGCGCCGCGCGCCGCCTCCCCCACC